>NC_092446.1:6046245-6266245 GCF_036169615.1 Heliangelus exortis
TATGCTTTTCCCGCTGGGGCGGGCGAAGCTGTTGGAGTGTCTGAGCAAGGAGGGGCCTCCATGTTCACTCCTGGATGGACGATGGGACCTTTGTCCTCTCCTTTCTCCCCTGCAGTGGGGTCCCCTCTCCCAACCCAACCCTCAGGGGTCCCCAAGGTGGGGACACCCCACCCCCAATGGGCTACTCACTGCGAAGGGGGGCTGCTCCAGCGGCCAAAGGAGTCTCCCATCTTGGGGGAGGGGAGGCAGCGAGGGCCACCCAGTCCTGCTGCAGGGTCCTGAACTGGACATGGTCCCCATGTCACCCTCAGTGTGACCCCCAACCACTTATGGTCCCCCCCATGCTACCACCAAGCCCCCAGAACTGTGATGCAGGACCCCCCCCTGCCCACCACCCCCATCCATCCTGCCCTATCCAGCCCCGGGGGGGGGGTCACCCAGCAACCAGAACCACCCCCCTACCCTCATGTCATTAATGGGGGGCCCCCGGGGTGACCCCTGCTCACCCCAATCCTGGTGCTGCTGCCTCTGCCAGCCGGGTTGGAAGTGCTCAGCCAAGGGTGACACGGGTGGGGACAAGGACTTGACGTCGGCACCGCACCTGCTGCTCTTTGCCCTGTGCTGCTGCTCCCAGATGAGGGGGGGGGAAACAGACACACGGGGAGGGGGTGACAACCGCCCGGCACAGCCACCACCCCCCTGTCCCACTCCCCCTTGGGTGCCCACCCTGCTCTGGGGCTGGGGGCACCCAGGAGGGATTGCAGCCTGGGGTGGGCATTGTGCCCCCCACCCCAAGGTCAGTATGGGTCTTCCCCCACCCCAGGCCGAGCCCTGGTGACGTTCTGGGTGACAGCACCCAACCCCCCCCTTGCACAGACCTCTGCCCCTGCCCAGAGGTAACCCGGCTCACCCCAAAACTCCATCACCACCTGGAAAAAGGTCTGGGGGTGGTGGTGGGTGTGATACTGAGGAGGGGGCAATGGGTGGGGGGGGGGAAATGGGGGGAGTGGTCTCTGACTTGCTGGTGGCAGCAGGGGTCACTGTCCCCAGCTCTCTGGGGTCATCTGGGGACAGCCATAGGTGTCCGCCCCCACGGCAGGGGACATTGGGGGGGCACAGCACAGGGGGGGGGTGGTGTCCAGGGGACCGGGGTGACACGCTGAGGTCCCCCCTCCCCCCCAGCACAGTGAGTTGAGATTTGGGTTCATTTTGAGCTTTTTGGCTTCTCTTGGTTGGTCTTGGGGGGGGGGGAAGGGAGCTGTGCTCCCGCCTCAACCCCCCAGGCTGTCCCATCCCACTGACACACCTTACCGATTTTTTTTTTCCAGGTTTTTGAAAAAATCTGGCCCCACTGCAGAGGAATCTTGGCATTCCCTCCGAATGTCCCTTGAATTTTCACACGGAGCTGCAGTGACACCGCTGGGGTGTTGGGGACCATCAGTGAACAGGTTCGATCAGCGTCGAGAGGTTGGGGGGGGGGGGAGGGGGAAGGCTGGGAATGGTCCCCAGGGAGCGAGGAGGGGTTGTAAGGGTTGGGATCGTGCCTCAGTTTCCCCACGGAGGGGCAGAGTGCAGTTCCCACCTGCGGCCACAGGGGGGCAGTAGGGCCCCGCATCACCACTGTCACCAGATTTGTGACCCCAACCCCCCCAAATGTGATCCCCCCGCCCCAGATGTGACCCCCTCCCCAGATGTCACCCCCCCCCAGATGTGACACCCCCCCCCCCCCAGATGTGACACCCCCCCCCCCCCGATGTGACACCCCCCTCCCAGATGTGACACCCCCACCTCAGATCCTCAGATGCATGTGTGTGTCCCCAGATATGTACACCCCCCCCCTCCAATAGGGCCCCAGCTGTGTCCAGTGCCACCCCAGGTCCCGCTGGCACTGCCGCCCCCCCCTGCCCTGGTCCCTGGGGGTCCCTGGGAACATTTGGGTGACACTTCTCAAGGTGGGGACACACAAGTAGCCGTTTGCTCCGTGGCATCACGGTCCCTGTGGGAGGTTGGGGGTCCCCCTCATTAACTGGGGGACACTGGTGGCACCCCCTCAGCTCCCAGTTGTGCTCCCTGCACCCAAGGGGCTGAAGCGAAACCCCCGCCCGCCCCCCCAATTCCCCTTCCTCAACCCTGCTGCGAGCCCAGCTGTGCCTCAGTTTCCCCATTCCCATCCTGCCGCCTCTCAGGGCTGTATTAAGCTGGAGGAACCTGGACCCTTATGCCCCCGCGGGGGGGTGGGTGGGGGCTTGATTCCCCCCCTCAGCAGCATCCACCGTGGCCCCCATCCCCACCCCACCCCCCAGCAGGGACAGGGTGCTGGCCCCATCCCTCCCCAGCTCCTCCCAGTCACCCCACTGGGAGAACTGCGACTGGCGCTCACTGCTGAAATATTATAAAAATAATTTGTATTTTTTTAAATTGTTTTTTCCGCCTGATTTCTCAGCCAGAGCTGACACCTCCCTGCCCAGCCCCCACCACGTGTGTCCCCCCTCAATCCCGAGGACACAGCCACCCCCTGAGGACAACGGGAGCAGACCCTCTCCCTAGGGACAGATTTTTGGGGGTACCCAGGTGGTGGAGAAGAGGGGACACCCATGGGGCCACCAATTCCTGGAATGTCGGGTGCCACATCACCCCCGGCCAGGTGCCACCACCCTGCCAGAAAAACAACTGCGGCTCGGGGTGCTGGGTGGCAGCCAGCGGCACAAACCACGGCCCAGCCCGGCTCCGTCCCCACGTCACCGAGGGAGGATCGCGGTGTACCCAGGACCTGCCACCTAATTGCTGGGGACCACCGGGCTTTGGGGACATGGGAGGATGGGTTTAACCCCTTGGGGGTCGGGAAACTGAAGCCCTGGAGTGTTCTTCTTGGGCTGGAGGAACAGCTCGGAGTGTGACAGCACAGCGGTGGCACAGCACAGCGTGTCACAGCCCCCCGGGTCAGGGTGTCCCCTCTTGGTGCTGCCCAAATCCACAAGTTCTTTCTGTCCACTGTGCTGGTGGGGACAGTGACAAGCTGCTGGGCTCACTGTCACAGCAATCAGGTTTAGATGCTGGTTTGGGGTGACAGAGGGGGACATGGGTGGAGGAGTGCTCCGTGGTGTCCTGCTGTCACCCAGCGCTCTGTCCCTGGTCCATGGGCACCTTGGCTCCTGCAGGAGGTGGATCTGGGTCACATCGTGCTTGGCATGGCCACCACAGGAGCAAGTGTCCTACTGAGAGCCACCACTGTGTCCCTGTCACCCTTTGGGGTCCCCATCACCCAGCCATGTCCTTGTCACCCTGCTGTGTCTCTTTACCATGGGAGGCTCCCTCGGGGGCTACATCTCCCCCTCTGCCATCCCGAGAGGTCCCAGCTCAGTGTCACCCCTCACTTCCCCAGGAATGTCCTCAGGATCACCCCAAGGGAGAGGGAGAGGTTCCAACCCCAGTGCTCTGAACTCCATGACCATGGGGCATCCTGGTCCTCATTGTTCTGGGTCATCCTGGCTTTTCCAGCTGGATCCCATCTTTTCAGAGGAATAGGAGGAGATCTCCAAGGCTTTCCTAGCCTGTCAGCTTTCCAAAGAATTCCTCCAACAATAGCCCTGAAGGCTTTGGAGAAGCAGCACCCCGGGAGCAGCGCCCCCTTCTCTGGTGGAGCAGATGCTGGTGAGGAGGTGATGCCACTGGAGGTCACCAAGGTGGCAGACACCCATGGCCAGCTCCACCAAGGATGTTCATGGCCAGCAGGTCCTGGTGGAGCAACTGGAACCTGAAGACCTTTGGATGTTGAGGGGTTTTTTTGTTTGGTTTTTTTTGTTTTATTTTGGGGTTTTTTTGCTTTGAAGAGGCTGAAAAGAAAAACAGCAGCGAGGGAGCCATGGGGATGGAAGGTGAGGATCACACATGTCCCCCCAAATCCTCCCCCATCATCCCAGCCCACAGCCAGGGCAGGAGCCCCGTGGTGTGACACGGTGACATGAAATCTGTTTTTCCCCCTAGAGAAGCAGCCGGAGCTGTGGTTTTGGCCACACACATGCAACAAAATATCTTGGTTTGGGGGGGTGAAGAGGCAAAGTCCGTGTCCCCATGGCCACTTCCCACCATCTCATCCTGGTGGCACAGCCCCAGCCGCGGCTCCGGGGATTTCCAGAGGTGGTAGGGAGCAAAAGGACGATGGGATGGGAAGCCAGGGGTTTAATTAGAGGTGAGGAGGGTATGCAAATGAGCAGGTTCCAGCCCGGTCGGGGGTGGCCGAGTTGCTGCAAATCCCCGGAGGCTCTGGAGATGTTTCTTCGTGGTTCCCACGCTCCGGGTGATGGGTGGGTGTTGGGGGAAGCACGGGCTGGGATAGGAGAAGGGCAAGGAGGTGGCCTGGGGGGAGGTCAGACCTCCAAAGTCATCCCTGTCTGGGGATGGGGCTCTGCCGGAGATGGGGAAGGGTGCAGAGAGCATGGGGAAGCCCCAGCAGCCCAAGGAGAGCTTGGAAAGGGATTGGTTGTGCTCCAGTTGTGGGGTTTCGGGGATGAATTGCCCCTGGGAAGAATTGGTGTCTCCACTGCCCTGGTGCTGCTCCTCCATCCTGCTTCCCACCCCAGCCCTCCTCTTCACTGCCCAAATACAGGGGAACCTGATCCAAAAGCTTCCCAGGGCAGCAGGATCGGCCCCTGGGAATGCTCCTCCCCCCCAAAGCCCACTGGGTCAGAGGGGACCAGAGCTCAGCCACCAACTCCATCATCCTCAGGGATCCAACTGGGTCTCAACGTGGCAGGAAAAGCTCAGCAGAGCCTGGGAGCCCCAAGTCTTCCACAAGTCCAGGTTGGGTGGAGAGTGGATAGAGAGCACCCCTGAGAAGGATGTGGGAGGGTGGTTTGATGAGAAGCTGGACATGAGGTGACAGTGTCTGCTGGCAGCCCAGAAACCCCCCGTGTCCTGGGCTGCATCACCTACAGTGTCACCAGCAGGGCCAGGGAGGGGACTGTCCCCCTCTGTTTTGGTCTCCCCCCCTGCAGGGCTGGGTCCAGCTATGGGGTCCCCAACACCAGAAGGACACAGAGGTGCTGGAGTGAGTCCAGAGCAGGTCCTGGAGATGATGTCTGAGCAGCTCTGGAGCCAGGGGGAGAGAGTTGGGGGTGTTCAGCCTGGAGAAGAGAAGGTTCTGGGGAGACCTCAGAGCACCTTCCAGTGCCTGAAGGGACTCCAGGAAAGCTGGGGAGGGACTTGGGACCTGGAGAGGGATGAAGGGGAATGGATTTAAATCGGAAGAGGGGAAATTTAGGTTGAACATTAGGAAGAAATTGTTGTTGTGAGGGTGCTGAGCCTCTGTCCCAGGCTGCCCCCAGAAGCTGTGGCTGCCCCATCCCTGGCAGTGTTGAAGGATGGATGGGGCTTGGAGTACCCTGGGCTGGGGGAGGGGTCCCTGACCATGGAGCTTTAAGGTACCTTCCTATCCAAACCAGTCTGGGGTTCCATGGAAGAGGTGAGCTGAGCTTCCAGCCTGCATGGAGCAGCCAGAGCTGCTGGGGACCCAAACCCACCCCTGTTGACTGGTTCAACCTGGCTGTGAGATTTCCCATTCCAGACAAACCCTGGGGCCATGGTGAGCAGGAGGAGGAGGAGGAGGATGTGGTCAAGCAACGCAGCCAACGGCATTTCCAGGGAAAACACATTTTCATGAGCACCTTTCCAGGGAAGGTGGTGAAGAAGGTGGCAGGGGGGCGAGGGCAGCACATGACACTGAGCTGGTGGGGAGCGAGCAGGTGATGGGTTGTGATGAGCAGGTCCCATCCTGAGGTTCTGTGCTGCTGAGTCAAAGCTCAGCAAGACCTCGTGGGTGGCAGGATCACTGTGGGAGCCAACCAGGAGGGGACAGGCAAGGGGACATGAGAGGACCGTGCCACCCAGCATGTGTTTGTGGTGTCTTGCTTTCTGGAGCCCTGGAGGAAGTTGTGAAAGGGTGACCAGATGCCATCTGTGTAGGGGGGGGTGGAGGAAGCCCATGGCAGGAGGTTCCCAGGGCATCAGATGGGATTTGTCCCTCCTCACATCATCGGATGTGTCCTCATGTGGTGCCTTGGGACATTCTCACCCTTGAGGGTAGGAGAAGCTGAGTAAAAGGTGGTTGTAAGAGGATTCAGAGCTGGGAAGGGGGAACAGGAGAGGAACTGCTCCCCTAAAAGAGGTTTCAAGCAAAAACCCAACTCCTGCTCCTGCCTTCGGGTGGCATCTCCCCCACTTGCCCGTGGTCCCCAGTCCCATGGGGGATGCAGAAGAGGAATCCGGGTGCCCCAAATCTCCCAGCACCTCTTCCAGACCAAGTTAGGCCATAGTGGGATGTCCCCTCACAATGGAACATGTTCGACCTTCCGTAGGGTTTGGCTCCCATGGGAAGTTGGCCACTGAGGAGAAACTATCAGCTCACCCATCATGCTGCTGCTGCTGGAGGGATGTCAGGGTCCAAGACCATTGGACATCCAGCAAGGGGTTGATCGAGTCCTGAAGTTGCTCTCCCTAAGCTTTTGGAGAAGAGAATCCAAGTCTGTGAAGGTCTAGGCACTTTTCCTTTTTCTTTTGGCACATTAAATAAATAAAATAAAACAGAGATTGCGGCTTTCTGGGGTGCACAACACCCACCAGCACCCAAAGGTGACCCCATGCCAAGAACAAAAAGTTTGTGAAGATGGATCTGAGCTGGAGCTGGGCTGGCTGGAGGGGTTAAACCTCTGCTCCTGGGAAGAACCGGCTCCTGTCCAGCCTGAGTAAGCCCATGGTTCCTGCCAAATCCCGGCTCCAAAGGGCCCTTGTGGGCTTTTCTTTTCAGCTGTAAACAGTGTTGCTGGATGGTGCCATGACCCACGGAGTGGGTTCGACCCGACTGCTCTGACCAGAAGGGTTTTTTTGATAAGGTTTATGAATGAAGAAGGGCCCAGAGGCGGTGGCCAAACCGTGGGGCAGGGGTGGGAGGTGGTGGAGAAGGATGGAGAGGAGGGGGGGGAGGTCAGCAGCTGTCTCCTATCCCCCCCACACACTTCCTTCCCCACTTTGGGGTCATATTTGGCGCGAGCCCTTGGTGGGATGATGGGGATTTGTGGTGAGGAGGAGGAGCAGGGCAGCCTGTCTGTCCAAACCACCCGGGTTATTTTCAATGGGCCCCTTGGACACCCTCCCCCCCGCCAAATTTTTAGGGGATGGAAAGGAAAGCCATTGGTGACATTGCAAAGGGGGGGGGGGGGGGGATGCTGGTGGCACCTTCGATCCCCAAGCAGTGATCTGGGAGGGGTTAACCCCCTTCCCCTGCTCCAGCTGGGAAGGAGGCATCACCCTGCCAAAACCTTTTCCCAGTGGTGCTGGGTGCCTGGCACCCCGTGTACAGAAAATGCAGCCCAGCATAACCTGACCTTGACACCAGCACCCCAAAACCCAGTAGGATTTGGCCAGCCAGCACTGGGTTGGGGGGGTGCCTGTGCGGGCTCCTTCCAGCAGCACACGCTGAGCCCTTTTTTTATTTCCAAGAAGGGTGGGAGTTTCGCCTTTGCTTCCCTTTCTTTTCAAATTTATTTTTGCTTGATTTTGGATTTCTGACTCATCTTCGGCCCGTTGCCGGGAGGAAACCAAAATAAAAAGTGCCCCAAATATCATATCAGCTCAATAAAATCCTCCCCCAAAGATGCAGGGAGGAAAATTAAGTGACGGCTCCTTGGGACCCAGAGCCACTTCTCCTCCTCCCCCTCTCCCCAGTCTGATTCTTATGGAGGAGGAAAACTCCATTTTTCCTCCTTTTTTCCAAACCACAGCTGGTTTCCGGCTCTGCCAGCACAAAGCCAGGCCCAGAGCTGATCATACCTTGGGGGAGATGGATCCCCCCAAAAAAAAACCCCCTGCATGCTCCATGGGGATGCAGTACGTATGGGACTCCCACCCATGGGTGGGAGTAGGGGGGAGATGCTCTGGAGCAGGTGGGTGTCACACAATGAGGGTGCCCAGTTAATACTGCCCAGTGGCTGAGAGATACCCTATTAGTAGGGGTGCCCAGTTAATTAGGATGCCGTGTTAATTAGGGTGCTCCAGAGGTGCTTGTTGGCTGTGGAATGAGGGTGCCCTGGAGATGATGGGTCCCATTAATAAAGGTGCTCCAGAGGTGAGGGTGCCCCATTAATAAGGGTGTCTTGGAGAAGAGGGCACCCCAGAGATGAGGATCCCCCACTAATGAGGCTGCTCCATTAACAAGGGTGCCTGGAGATGGTGGGTGCCCAAGAGGGTTGTCCCAGGTGTCCCAGATGTGTTGTCACCCCAATACTGTGGCTGCTCCATTACTAAGGATGCCATGGAGATGAGTGAGGGTCCCCCTGAGATGTGGGTACCCCATTAAAAAAGGTGCCCTGGAGATGAGGACACCCCAGAGATGAGGATCCCTCATTAATGAGGGTGTTCCATTAATATGTGTGCCCCATTATTGAGGATGCCCCATTAGCAAGGGTGCCCTGGAGATGAGAACACCCCATTAATGGGTGTCCCCCACTAACTAGGGTGCTCCTTTAATCTGGGTGCCCCATTACTGAGGGATCCCCATTTATATGGGTGCTCCATTAATGAAGATGCCTTGTTAATGAAGGTGCCTCATTAACGAGGGTGCCCGTGGCTATTCCTCCCTGGAACGATTTTGCTGAGTGTCTCCTGCTGAGCAGGGGCCAGACCCTTGGCTGGTCCCTTGTCCCCTGGCAGGTCCCTTGTCCCTCCGCCAGCCAAGCGTGACTCAACAGCCGAGCCTGGCTGGAATGTGTGAAAATCTCCGGGGGGGGGGGGGGGAAACAGCCCCAAAGCAGCATCCTGGGGATGTAGGAGGGATGAGTTGTGACTCTGGCACAAAAAGCATCTGTCTGGACACCCCCAAACCCAGCTCCTCTGGGGGACCTATCCTGCCCCGTGACAGTGATGCTGCTCCCCATCACCCAGCCCACGGGACAGCCGTGGGAGCCACGATACCATTGGGGAGGTTGAGTTCATCCCCCCCTGCTTTTACTTTTTTTTCCACCAGCTTGGGATAACCAAAGGGTCCTCACTCCCTGGTCCCTGCCAGGTGTAATTTTGGCACTGCTGGGGGATGGAGGTGGATGCTGGACCACGTATACCAGAACAATTGAACAATTTCCATGTTTTTCATTGGGATTTCAACTCCCTGCACCCATCCTTGGGGGGGCTCCAGGAGCCACTGTGAGGCAGGAGGGGGGGATGGGGCCATCACCATGGGCAAAGGAGGCTGAGACCCAGGAAGAAACCACAAACGGTTTCGATGTGTTTATTAACCCAGGCACGACTTCCCCTTTCCCAGCTCCAGCTGCTGCTTTGCAAAGCTCAGCCCTGCACACAGCAAAGGCATGCAATGGGGGGGGGGGGGGGGGGGATGCAGCACCCAGAGGTGATGACCTTGTCTAGGGTGACCCCAAGAGGTGGCTCTGCCCCTGGGACAAGGCAGAGGTGGCTTTGGGGAGGTGGGCCACAGCTCCAGCATGTCCCCACGTCTATCCCCAATGATGGTTTCGGTGTCACTGATGCTGGAGGTGGTGGAAAGGGTGAGAGGTGCTGCCCAGGGGTCACACTCTCCCCCAGGAAAAGCTCAGCCAAAGGTTATTTAAAAAAAAAAATAATAAAAGGCAAGAAAAAAATCCTCAGTTTCCTCTTTTCCTTCCTCAGCCCAGGCACGTGGGGGTGAAGTCATGGAGCTCCTGGGCTCACAGCAGGATGTGCTTCCAGCTCGGCGTAATCCTGTCCCCAGGGCCACCACCAGATCTTTCTTGGTGGGGTCTGGGTGAGCTGTATGTGTGTGTGTGTGTGTGCGGTTCTCCAGGCTCTGTCACCCTCCCTGCAGCACTGTCCCCCCTGCCCCTCTGTCTCTGCTCTCCTCCTGCTGAAGCCACCACATCCTGAGCTGGTCCCTGGGCTCTTCCCTCTGCTCCTGTGGGCTTTCCTGGAGAGGGTTTTGCATCCCAGAGCCTGATGTGGCTTTGCAGGGAAAATCGGCCCCAGATGTGGCTGAGCCACTGCTGCTGCAGTCCCAAGAGTGGGGATGGGGCCCGTGGAGTGTTTGGAGACAAAGGGACAACCCAAGGGACCTGTTGGGTGGCTGGGAGCAGCGACGCAGGAGCTGCTGGAGGGGTTTATCCCTCGGATGGGGGGATCCTGTCCTCTTTGCACCCAAGGAGGGGTGATGGGGACACCCAAGGTCTTCCCCACCCCTGGGGACAGTGACTGGGCTGTGAGGTGGTGCCACCAGCATGGGGCTGAGGAGTCTCTGGTAGTTTGGCCCTGCAGCCCTTGGCTTTTGAGAGGCCACAGGGCAGCTCCCCTTGGATCCATTTCCCACCCTGGGATGTTTTTTCAGGAAGCAGGATCACTCCCCAGAAAGAGGCAGGCCCCCTTCCCCATGCCACCACCCTCCAGTGACGGAGCAACCAGGACCCGGGCTCTGTCCCCAACCGAGGGCACAGCCAGGCTGGGGGGACCTAATGAATTTGATGAGATCAGGGGATGCTTGAGGACACCTGGGGACATCATGGCCAGGATCCCCATGCTGAGCCGGGGGCTGCAAGGCCCTGCTCGGGGCAAACTGTCTGCAGGCTGTGGGGTGGGAACCACACGCTAATCAAAATAGGATGGAAAACTCTTGTGGTTGCTTGGAACTGAAGTAGGGCTATGAGCAGCCCACACCAACCTCCAGATGCGACAGCAGTGGCCACGGGATGAAATTCCGATGGATTAAACTTAATTATGAGCTCCGAGGGGGGGGATGGCAGCAGCAGGCTGGCCCCGTGGCAGTGCCAGGCAGGGGGGAGCAGCATGGAGCCCCCTGCCCGGGGCTAGGAGTTGGTTTTGGGACAGGTGGGCTCATGTCTGGGTCTCCTCGTTGAGCTGGGATTTGCCTGGCTCAACTCAACCGCTAAATTTAAGCCTTTCCAAGATTGTCAGCAATTCTTGGTCCGTCCTGTTGCTTGGGGTGGGAGGAATCACACTGGGGGCTGCTGACTCTCTCTTTATGATTTGAGGGCATGCAAGCATCCTGATGCCCATCCCTCACCTTGGTCCTCATCTTCCATCCAGCCTGCATCCTCCATCCTGGCCCCATTTTCTATCCTCCCCCATTCTCCCTCCTGCTCCCCACCCTCCCCATGCACAGACCTGGAAGATGACCCAAACTCAGTGCCCAAGCAAGGGACCTCTCCCCTCAGAGCATGGCCCATTTTCCAGGGCCACAAGTGCCCTTGGCATGTTCCTCCTCCTGGTTTGTGCTCCTCAGCCCCTCCGGGTGCTGCCTCCCCCTGCTCCATTGCAACACCACATTGCTCCACAGGGTTCCGAAGGGGCCTTGGGGCTGTGTTGTGCCGGGGGCTGGAGGGCTGCCGGGCGAGAGCCTGGGTGGAGGCACAGCAGAGCAGGCCAAGATGCATCAGCCTGTGTTTTTCTGGTGGCTGCTGAAGGTTGTTTGTGCTGTCTCAGGGATGATACAATGATCTTGGCGTAGGTGCATGACCCGGCGGCTGGGCACACGCAGTGCTATGGGCCTGGAGGAGGGTGAGCCAGGGCTACCCGTGGCAGCTCCTGCCCTAACCATGCGCCACATCTCTCTGAAACTGCTGTGACACCCTATTTTCCATCAGCTTTTGCATCACCACCCCGCTTTTCAGCTCTGCCCCAAGCCCCCTTGCATCCACGGCATGACCTGGGATGGGGCATGAGGGTTGGGGGGTTTGCTCCTTGGCTGAGCAGGGTAATGGTTCCCATCCTGAAAGGACCACTAGTTTTCTTGGAAAAAAAGAAAAAAGAAGCAGCAAATGCCTCAAAATTGGAATCTCCAAGCTTGTGCAAGCAGCTGGAATTGTTTGCTCCATCACTGGGGGCTGCTGAGCTTCACTCTTCAACAGCGATGGAGGCTGCAACGGGTGGAAGAGGACAGGGAAAAGGGTGAAGGTGTCAGGATGGGAAATGTTCCCTGGGAGAGAAGCTGAGGCTGCTGGAATGGAGGCAGGAACACCTCGGCCAGCTGTGAGGGAGATGGGAAAGGCCAGATTTAGCATCAGCTCTGCCTGGGGAGCGTGGGAGCCGTCCGGGAGCTTTTCACCAAGCACTGCCAGCCTGCTGCTGGTTCCACTCGGTCCTGCTGTGTCCCCTCTGCTGATGCTAAACCCGGGTTGATGTTGGGCTTTGTAACTCATTGCTTTGGTTCCCCAGAACCCAAAAGATGCTTTGAATAAATCCAGGTGGATTCCAGATACTTCCCAAATGGAGTTTAATCTGGAGAAGCACAAGCCTGGGGAGGTTTTTACAACACCCCCAAGCCTTATCACCACCAGCCACTGCAGAGGGTCCAAATCTTCTGTTTTCAGCCCCAAATGAACCAGTTAGCCCCGGGCCAGGGAACTGTGCTGTCAGGGCAGCACGTGTGTGCCATGGCACCAGCATCCCTCTGAACAGCCTCTGGAAATGCATCCCTGAGATGGCAATGGGCTGGATCCAAGCATGGAATTCTCACTGCTAAGGTTTTTTAGGGATAAATCATTGCTGGTTTCCCTCACCCTGCAGCATCCCATCCCTCCAGATAAGGCTGGGGCTCTGGGAGGCCATTCCAGAGCTGCGGGGCAGGCGGGAGGGAGCAGCAGCTTTTACGGTGCTGAAACCACTCCGGTGCTGCTAATGAAAACCAGGTTGTGAGCAGCCCAACAGCTGATCCGTGGCCGGCGAGCTGAGTAATGCCTCGAATTCCTGGCAGGAACCGTTTCCTTTAGGGAGGCGAGGGCTCCTTCCCCGGCGAGGCCCTTCGTGTGTCCCCCCCCCCCAACCCCAGTGCTGTCCCAGGGGCTGAGTCCTCCAGGGATGGCAAAAAAACGATGAGGGAGAAGAAGGGGGCTGTCGCAGGGGCTGGTGGGTCTCTGGCCACCCCTCCATCCACCCGGCCTAGAGGTGCTTGTCTTGAGCTTCTTCCCCCCTTCCACTGTGAGGAAGATGATGGAGGTTGAGCCTTTCCAGCACCCTGGGACTGGTTCTTGTCCCCCAGGGTGTCACTTTGAGTGGCAGGGATGTCCCTCAGGGCTGGGGGTCCCCTTGGTTCCAAGGATGCCAGCACGGAGAGGGGTGCTGCAGCTCCTGGGGATGGATCCTGGAATTTGGTGGGGACAGAGGACCGCTGGGTGTGGAGCAGGATGAGGCCGTGACTCAGCCCTCGCCCCCCTCTCCATCTGTCCCCTCTCCTCCCCGGTGGCACCTGGGGGACCCGGGGGCGCAGGCGGGGACGGGAGCTCGGGGCCAGTCGCTGATGTAAACAGCTCCGGCTGCGGATAAACAACCAGCCCCGGGGGGGGGGGACACACACACACAGACAAATGGCTGCTCGGGGGGAGGACAAACGGCTCCTCTGTTCCCGGCTCCGGACCCTCCCCGCGGCACCCCACCAGTGCTGGAGAAGGGGAGGCTCCAAACACCCCCTCCAACGGCTGTTGGGTGGCACAGCGGTGTCACCCTGACAGCCCTACGCTATGGGGGGGACAGATGCCCAAGGTTGGGGGAGGCAATCTGGAGGTTTATCCCCCTGCCGAGATGGGGGATGATGCTTTCTCTCTCCAGCCGTCCCCAGGGCTGCGCATCCCGGGGATGGTTTGGCAGGAGCTGGTCCCCAGTGACAGCCAGGGACCCCCGGGAGCGGTGTCGCCTGTCCCCCTCCTCCCTGGCGCCGGGGTCAGGCTTCCTTGGAGCGCTCCCAAGCCCTTTGCCCATCCTGCCCCCGAGCCTGGCGCTGAGCCCTGCTCATCCCCCCCCAGCCACTCGGTCGCTGCCCCCACCTGTGCCCAATTGCTCCCAGCGCAGCCCCCGGACTACCCCCCCACCTCTCCCCGATGGGTCAGAACCCACTCGGCTCCAGCCAGGCTGACCCAGCTCCATGCCAGCAGCAAGGGGATGCCAAGCGGGTGGGTGCTCCCTGTGTGGGGCTGAGCAAGGGGATGGGGCACACTGGGGGCTGTGAGTCCCCCAGCCAACCCCAGCAGGGGGGAAAGGGATCCCGGGGCAGGGGGGGGAGGTCAGGGGAACCCTGGGCACCCATGGGTGTAGCCTCTCAGAAAGTAGGCACCAGTGGAGATGCTGCCACCCCGAAATTACAGCAGCCGAGGGGCTGGCGGTGGCACCTCCTGTCCCCTCAGTCTCCCCCCCCCACCCCAGCTTCGGTGGGTGCGGGAGGGCGATCGCCCGGGAAGCGTTTGACTCCGTCTCCGGCCGCATTCCTCAGCGGAGGGAGGAGAGGGACTGGAGCTTGATGTGTCTCAGACGGAGCCGCGAGGGTCTGGGGACACTCTGGTGACCCATTTGTAGTCTCAACCCGTCCTCTGTCCCCCGTCACCAACTGGCACCCACCGCTCCCCGAGTCAAGTGGCTGAGCTTTATGCTTACCTACGGACACCCTAAAATGCTACAGGGGGTTGGGGATGGGGGGGTGGCAGGTCCCCTGAGACCCTCCATGGTTGAGAACAGTAGGACCCTGGGTTGTCACATCTCTAAAATAGGGACTTTCTCGTGGCCAGCATGGTCAGCCACCGTGTCCCCTCCACCCCAATCCGGCCAACACTCCCCTCCAGTGGGTGCCCATCCCACGGGGAGGGTGCTTCAGCCAGGGGACAGGGCGATCAGGAATGGGTTTGGGGGGGGGGGGGGATCCAGAGTGGGACGGAGGGTCCCAGTGTGGAGCAGGCTGGAGGGATGGAGGGGAGGAAAGGGGATGAAGGCTCCAGCCTCATCCTGCTGTCTGCTGGTGACATCCCAAGTTCCCAGCACTGGCAGGGGGACAGCCGCCACCTGCATTCCTCAAGGGACCGTCTGGGGACATTCCCACGGGGATTTCCAGCCTGGGCACACACCACTACAGCCCAGATGGTGCTGGTGGGGGGGAAAGAGGGAGGGAGGCACCGAGGTCCTGGCTCCACTGCAGACTCGTCCACTGGCGGCGGGAGAGTGTCCAGCCCCGTGGTGAATCACCGGGAAGGAACTGATTAAGAGCTCTCTGCACTTTCTTGCTGGAAATAACTTTCTCCATGGAAGCCATTTGTTGGTTCTCTGACACAGCTGGGCTGTGGTGGTGGTGGGGTGGTTGTAATTCGGATGTGCTGTAGTTTTTCCTCCCCTTTTTGGTGCTGGAAAAAGCTTCCCAAAATGAGACGTTGGGTTGGGATGTGCTCCTGCTCCCATGGGAGATGAGAAGAGGGGGAAATGCTGAAGCTGGAGCACCTGGAGCTGGAAGGTCGAGGAAATGGGACACAGAGAAGAGGTGGCTGCATGTGGGATAGAACTGGTGGCTGCTCCAGGCCCTCCAGGGCATTCTGCATCCCTGCATCCCCCTGAACTGCATCCCTGCACCCCTCTGTGCTGGGAGCCAGCAGATTTTGGGAGCCTCCTCCGCAGGATGCCCAGGAGCCCCCATAGCCTCATCTTGCTTTTCCACCTCTGGGTGGCAACCCCAGGGCTTGGAGATGACTGCGGGGGAGATGAGAACAGCACCTTCCAGAGCAGTGACAGTCCCACTGATCTCAGTTTGTAACTGGGAAAGGTGACCACCCCAGATTTTGCTCCCATTCCCAGATTGTGCTCCCCCCCCACCTAGATTTTGGTGGCCACCGTGCATGCACAGGGTGTTGCTGCCATTGCTGTCACCCGCTGCCACTTTTGTTATTGTCTCTATTTCTGCCCCATGACTCAGGGATTTCGACAGGTTTGGGAGGGGAGGAGGGGCAAAAGCCACTTCCCTGCCGAAAGAATAAGAGGTGGCCCCTGCTCTCTCCCTGTCACACAGGGGGTGGATTATTAACCCAAGCTGTCCCTCTGTCCCCCTACCCGTGTTGTCTCGTCCCATGACCCGGGGATGTGACACTTTTCCGGTCACTTAAGAGGAGGGAGGGGATGAGTGTGCAGGAGATAAGAAGCAGCGTGGTCCTCAGCTGGTGCCCAAGGGCCTCACGCGCTGGCACAGGGTCCCCATGAGTCACTCCTCCCGGGGCTGGTGTCACCCAGTGGTGCCCTTTGAGTGCCCACCCTGGCACAGTCCCACTGCTGGGTCCTGCCCCCAGGACAGCTCCTGGTGGAGAATGAAGGTAACTTCTTGGCATCTGGGGGGAGACACAAGTTATTTTGTGAGCACAGCTCATTTTTTACCCCATTTTTCACTCCTTCCTCCCCCTCCATCCCCATCATCCTCAGCACCCATGTTTATCATCACACAATTTCTAAGGGCCACCCACGGGCGATAAGGATATGACACCCATGCACTGGTGCAGATTTAATGCCATTTCAGGGCTGTCACTGCTGTCTCCATCTCCAGACAGCTCCCAGCTCTCCCTCAACCCCAAAGCCTCCTCCTCCCTCCGCGGGGTCCCCCCACCCTGACCCTCTGCTCAGCCGGGGGCTTATCTCAGCACCAGGAAAAACCCTCAGCAGCTTCTGAACCCTTCTCATTGTTTCCAACCCTGGGGAGCCGATACCACCTCTTCCTCCACGCTCGGATGTGGTGGCTGTCACAGACACGTGGCCCCCCTGTCACTGTCCCCTTGGCTCAGCCGCAGCCCCGGGGCTTGCATCCACTGCTGTAGGGGGAGGATTTTGCTTTCGTCTTCTGCCGGGGTGACAAACGCTTCCCAAGGCAGTGGTGCACCTCGTGGTAACTAATTGCTTCCAGTTGCCTGCAAACAAACCGGCGGCAAACGGGAGAAAAGGCAGAGTGGAGGATGGAGCTTTGTGCGTGGCCAGCGCTGCTGTGTTGGTGGCTTTTCTGTCCCCAGGATGTCCCCAGGTGGGACTGCTCATGCACTGCCTGGCACACGGAGCCCTCCGTGTGCTCCCGGGTCCCTTTGTGCACACCATGAAAATGGATCTGGTTGTCTGCGTGGGTCCATCCATGAATATGTGGATCCATCCATGTGGGGGGGGGGTCCATCCATGCACAAGGATCTGTCTGTGCATTCCTGTGCAGACGGATCTGTCCCTGCACACTCACATCTGTCCCTGCATGCCCACGCACACGGACTCCTTCACACCTCTACCCACCTCCTGCCTGGCACCAGTACCCGGAAAAGCAGCTGTGGGATCGGGAATCCCGAGCTGCAGGAACAGCCCAGGGCCTCTCCCAACACTGTGCCCCTGTTGGCTTCCCGGCCCTGCTCACACCCCTGACACCCCAAACTCCCTTCCCATTTGCTTCCAGTGCACCCACCAACACTGCACCCCCTGTCACCTGCAGCCCTGCGTGGGTGCAACCCTCCTCGTGTGTGTGCGGGGGTGCGTGTGTGTGCACGTGTGTAGGGCTGTATTGGCACACACACATGTGTGCACCCCTATATGCACGCAGGGCTTTATGCATGTATGCACATGGGGTGTGCTCGTGTGTGGGAGGTGTGTGCACGTGTTCACGTATGCATACAACATAGGTGTGGGATCTGTGCTTGCGTGGGTATGTGCGTGTTCATGTGTGTGTGCATGCATGTACACACGTGCAAGCCCCAGAGCTCTGTTTGTACTGTGTGTGTGCCTGTGGATCTGTGACACAATGTGTGTAAGACTCAGAGATGTGCATGCACTCTGTGCATGGGTACAACTACCCAGGGTGAGTGTGCATGCCCCAGTGCTGTGCACACATGCGTGTGCACACACATACATGTTCCAAGGGCGTGACTGCACATACAGGGGATGTGACCCCATCACCGGCACGGGCACACATGTGCACATGTGCGTGTACGTGTGTCCGAGGGTGTGCATGGACACGCAAGCGGGTTTGCACGCATGTACATGTGCACATGTGTGTGCGTCTGCATGCGAAGGGGCCGGGGTGTGCGGGGGTCGCGCACACAGTGCCCGGCACTGCGAGTCTTCAGGGACGGGGCAGAGCCGAGGCTGAGCTGGGTCGGGTCTGAGTTGAACCGGGTCGAGCCGTGACGGGGCTAAACGGAGCCGAGCAGGGCTGGATCGGGGCTGAACCGGGGAGGACCGGGTTGGGGCTGAGCCAAGCCGAGCGGGGTTGAAAGAAGCACAGCGTGCCAAATCGATCCGATTGGAACCGACCCGATCCAATTCGATGCGAGCGGTTCTCTCGTAACCGAATCGATCCGATCACCCCCGACGGGCGGGGGCCGAACCGACCGGCCGGCCCTCACTCCCCAACGAGCCGACCCGATTGGAGCCGATCGAAGCCGAACCGAGCCGATACGACCCGACGTGAGCCGAGAGGGGCCGATGTGAGCCGAGCGGGGCCGATGTCCTTCGCGGCCGCTGGCCTCCCGCCAGCCCCTTTTCTCATAAACCACATGCTGCCGCCCCGCTATAAAGGGGAGCGCGGCGGCGGCGGCGGTTCAGCCCGGCCCAGTTCGGCCCCGCCGCCGCCTCGACCACACCGACCCAGCTCTGCCGCAGCCCCGGCCCCACGGCAGCCTCCATGCCCCGCCTCGGAGCCAAGGTACGGCGGGTTCTGCTTCTAACCCCCGCCGAGGGGACATCCCCCAACCCCCCCCCCCCAGCCCTATCCCATCTTTCCCACCCCACCTCCCACCGCCCCTTCCTCCCAGCGCGGTGCCACCTGTGCGGGGTCACCTGGGGGGTTGTGGGGGACAAGTCCCCGCCGCTCCGGCAGCCCCCGCTTGTCCTTGGCCGCCTTCCCCGGTTATGCAGGGGCTGCGGTAAAGCCCGTCTCGGAGGGGTCCCGGCTTCCGGCGGGGGATGCTCCAGCCCCGTGCCGGTTCCCGGAGCTGCGGGGTGATGCTGCAGCCCCAGCCCGCTTCTCATTTCCAGCCCCGTTCCGGCTACCCGGAGCTGCGGGGTGGGTGAAATTCTTTTTTTTTTTGTTTTTTTTTTTTTGGTTTTTGTTTTTGTTTTTTTTTTTCCCTCTCCGGTTCTCGGCTCCAGCCCTGTCCCGTCCCCGGCGGGGTGAGGCTCCGGCCATCCGTGGCCGTGGCTCGGTGGTGGCCCGGGCGGCATTTTGGGAGTTTCACAAGAGGGGAGGATTTCTGGAGAACCTCCAAGGGAAATTCCCCCCCTCCTTACCCCATCACCCAAGCACCCTCTCCGTGCCGGTGCAGCGAGGAGGGGTGCAGAAACAACCCACCCCGGGTGGGGCTGCTGCATCCCCACCTTGGCCCTGGGTGAAGCCCCGTTGCCCACCCGCGGTTCCGTTACGGTTCGGGGCCTTCCCGTTTCTTTGCAAGGATTTGGGAGGGGAATTTGGGGTGATGCCAGAGCTGCTGCATGGAAAGAGCCCGGCGGGTGCAAGCACTGGAGGCTGGAGCAGGGCTTGTCCGGAGGGTGGGAAAAAGACTTTTGGGGATGGGTGGGTCAGTGTGTCAGATGGTTCCCTGGGGCCGGGGTGAAGGAGAAGATTTGCAGGAGAGACGAAGAAATGGTGCAGGAGAAGGGGATAAAAACTCGATGTGCGGTGTGGAGGTTGCTGGGAGCCACTTCCAGGCTTGTGCCAGCCGGGCCCCGGCCACGCAGCCCCCGCACTGGGCACTGGGAAAATCCCTGCTGACCTGGAGCTCCTAAAAATACCGGGATGGGGACAGGCAATGGGAGTTGGAGGACTTGTGGGGGGAGTTGTCCTGTTGGCCCATGATCCATCACGAAGGTTGTTCCCCCGGGGGAATGGCAGAGGGCTTGGTGAGGGGAGCGTTTAGCCTTGCTCCAAGACTTTGTTTTGCTGTGCTCAGGTGTGCCTGCTTCGCTGCACCCTGCTCTCCTCCCTCCTCCTCCTCCTGGTCTGTAGCATCCATGAGACTGAGCAGAACAGTTATTGCCAGCAGATCATCACGGAGAAGCACCTGGCTGAGCTGGAGGAGCTGGTGAGTGGCTCCCCCCGGGGGTTGGGGAGTGTTGAGGGGTGATGTGTGTGCTTCTCCATGGGATGGGGGCTTGTTTGAGGCTGGGCAGGAGCATATCAACCCTTACTTAGGGCTGAAAAATCAGCAAATTGGCTTGTTCTCAGCTCCACCAGTGAAATGGTGGTACCCAGGAGCTGAGCATCCGTGTGCAGGAGGGACAAGCAAGCAGGCACCGGGTGGGTGGCCATGCACAGTGCCTTTAGCGACGATGGCTGTGGAAAAGTGTTGGTAGGAGGGGTGGAAGAAGAGGAGAAGGGAATGGAAGAAGAGGGGAAGCAGGAGGGTGTCCGGGAAGAGGATGGGGGGGGGTGGGGAAGTGGAGCTTTCGGGGCTGTTGGTGTTTTGCGGGCGGTTGCGCAGGGGTTAAGCCGAGGAATCCGGCTGCATTCCTGAGTCCAGCTGCTTGCCTGGAAGCTGGGCTGGCGATGGGGCTGTGGGTGGGTGGCAGGCAGTGAGGGGGGCCCGCTGGCCAGGCTAGCTGGGTGAGATGGAGCCAGGCAGGCTAGAGCGATGGGTGCCTTCATCCCTTGGGTGCTCACACTCACCCCGCAGGGATGAACTCCTGGCCCCATCCTGGCTTCTGGGGACTCTATGTTGCTTTGGCCCTTGGCTCACCTCCGAGGAGAGGGGGAATCACGCGGATGTTCCAGGGGGGGAGAGAAAGAGGGAATCGGGGGCACGCAGGGATTTATTTGCCTTGTTGTCGCAGATTAAATTCCGCCCTCGCAGTGAATGGGGTGCGCGGGGGTGGTGAGAGCGGCGCCTCCGAATCCTCCCTTGATTTTTTTTTTTTTAAGCTCTCCCTACCGCCTCCCTCCCCTTTCCCCTCGCAGTGTGTAACCACCGTGTCCGGGGTTCTCTTTACCTCTTCCTCTTGAAACACCAAGCTGAAATGTCAGGAGCTGAGGGGTATTGAGTGTGCAAGCTCAGCTTGCTCTGCCCTGCAGCCCCAGCACCCTGGGGTGCTTCTTATGCTTTGCAAAAAAATGGGTGCATGGTGATGGCGAGGAGTGGAAGAATAAAGGGGCTGGAGCAGGTTTGAATGGAAGTTGTGGTTTTCCTTGCTGAGGATTGCAGCTCTCTCCTCTGGTGGAGGAGCCTCCAACCCCTGTGGGATAATGCAGCAATTGTTTCCGGGCCGACATCCCAGGCTGGGAGGATGAGGGCTGCCAGAACCGAGGGCCGGCCGGCAATTCTGGCAGCCTTCATCCTCCCAGCCTGGGATGTCATTCCGAAGGCAAGGGGGCTTGTTTAGGGTGGGTTTTTACCCTCCTTGAAAAGGGTTGTAGTGTGGGAAATGGGGCTGGCAGTGCTGTGTGAGGGACCCTAGTGTCAGGGGATATGTGACCTATAGTGTGACAGTCACCTCCTGTCTGGCAGGATGCTCTCTTTCAGCTTAGGCTGAGTGGAGCAAGGAAGAATTGAGTGCTGGGAGGAGAAGGAGGATGAAGAAGAGAGGAGGGGTGGCAGCAGGCAGGGGGAACGTGCCATCCTGGTGGGTGCAGGGATTCTGGGGTTGGATTCCTGGGAGACAGAGGTTCAGCTGTAGGGAAGATGAAGCAGAGGTGAGGCAGACTTTCACCCACTCAAGCCTTATGGATTTGTGAGGGCTCAGAGTCCCCTTCATGCCCTTGGGGTTCTGTTTCTGCTGGTAATTCTGTGATTTCTGTCCCTTCTCACTGTGTTATTCCCTTCCCTGGGTGCTGTGGGGTGACATCCTTGCTCTCTCCTTCCAGGCTGACACCCAGATGCAGCACCCAGGCAGGGTCTCCTTCAAGTTCATCGATAAGATGCAGCTGGTGAGTGGCTCCTTGTGGGGGACAGAAGGGGACAGGGAGGAGGGATGGCTGGTGCATGGCTGGGAAGAGGGGGGAGGTGCCTGGGTCCCCAGTCTCCCCTCTCCTGTTCTCCTTCCCAGGGGACCCATCCAGGTGGTTGCCAACTCCCAGTTTGGGCAGCCTGTGGGACCACAGAGTGGCATTTTATGCCTCTGTGCCTCAGTTTCCCCATGGCAGAGAGGGATGACTGATGCTCCCTCTACCCATCCAGTAACCAACCACTTATTTTTTTTCTCTGGGGGGGGGGGGTGACGGGAATTTGTGTCCTCACAGAACGACTCTGTCTGCTACGTTAAAGCTGCTTTTCCTCTGCTGGGTAACATCCTGGAGAGGACGGAGTTCAAGGAGAACTCTTCCAATGACAAGAAGATGCAGATGGTGCGCAGGATGTACAGCAGCATCGATGAGAATGTTGACCCCTGCATCAGGGATGAGGATGATGAGGAGAGAAAGGTATGGTGTCCCCTGCCTCCTGGGGTGCTGGATTTAGGAAATTTAACAAATCCAAGCCCTCATCTCTGGGTAAAATGGGGTGTCTGGAGCATGCCTGCATGGGCAGGACCTTGAGGTGGAGCAGAGATCGTGGTGTGTGTAGACACAGGGAGCCATGGGGGGGTCAAATCCTGCCCTGGGTGCAGCATGGTGGTGACACTGGGTGCTCAACACTGTTGTGGGGTTTATGCTGAACCTGGGTCTTCCTCCAGCTCTCCCAAATGTGCTTCGAGGAGTTCACCACCTCCCCTTATGAGATGCTGGTGCTAGTGAAAGAGTTTTTCCAAGACATCAACGAGCTGCTGCAGAACCAGGAGAGCTTCGAGAAGGATTGTAGCCAGGTCTACCGCAGGGCCTGCTTGGGACCCAGGAAAGCTGCATCCTCTCCAGGTGAGACGCTGAGAAATTGCATCTGGGGCTTGGGGTCACCTGCATGGAGCAGCTTGACAGCCGCGTGTCCCCAGCCCGGGGCACACGTGGGCGCCCTGGGCACGGCTCTGCCTTGGTCCTCGTCTCTGTTGCTAGGCTGGTTGCCATCCCCATGGGGTGGCCTTCGTGAACTCTGTGTCTGGGGAGAGCTGGGTTTGGGAGAAAGATCTGACCACCCTTTGGAGGTGGGATTTGTGCCAGAATCCTGCTGGAAATGAGTCTGGAGTGAGATGTTGTGGGGGAAGAAGGAGGCATCTCCATCAGCCTGGCTGGAGGCATCAGGCTTGGTGGCATCTCAAGCCCCAGCACCTGGGTTGAGTGTGACTTGGAGAACTCAAAGCGCCGGGACCCCTCTGCCACTGATGTGCTGCATGACCTCGCTTCAACTGCCCTGTGCCTCAGTTTCCCCTGTCCAAGCCTTTGGGGAGAGTGTTGCCTGCCAGGGTAGAAGAGCCCTTGTTGCCATCTGTGCTTTGGCGAGCGCCCACACTGTGTGTTTGCATGTCCAGGGAGAAGTCTGACTGCTGTGTCCCTGTGCCCGGGGGGGGCAACATTAAAATGTGACTGCTCAGCTCCTGCCAGCCGTGGATAACTGCTGCCATTGGCTCAGGGGATCCGGGTTTGCTTCATCCTGGCTGCTGCTTGTCCCCTTTGTGCTGCCATGTCTGTCCTGCCTGCTCCTTGCCTCACCTCCCCTCTCCTTATTTTTTGGGGGGGACTTTTGGACCTTCTTGCCCGGGGCTATGGGGAGGGATGGGGGTGTTGCCCCCCCCCCCCCACCCTACCCCTTGACTCTGCTGGCTTTGTCCCTCTTGGAGGTTGGTGACCCCAGAGCCCATCTCTTCTCTCTGCTTCTTTCAGGTGTGGGGACAGATCCTGACTGCAATTGCCTGTCCCCTGCCCTCCCTTCTGCCACCCAGCCCTCCCTCTCTGCTGCCACCCATGCCGGCAGCGAGGTGGCACCCGCTAGCACCCAGCTCCCTTACAGCCACCTCCATGCCTCCCTCGCTGACTTAGACGCCCTCTCCCAGCCCCCCAGTAGTATGGACGGTGGCTCTGGGACCGAGGAGGTCCTGCGTGCCGGGGTGGGTGACACGGTGTCCGCGCCATCCCTCCTCCTCACCACGCAGCAGCAGCAGCAGCAGACGGCTCCATCCGACGGCACCAAACCCCCCCGGGAACCACCTGGGACCCTCAGCCTGGCAGCGCTGGACGTCCCCATCCTACGTGGGGATGGAGCCCTGGTAGAGGAGGGGGACACCGGAGCGGTGGTCAACCCCCCGTCCCCCCCGCGGCAGCGGCCGGGAGCACCCATCCTGCCGGACCGCCCCGCCGGGCTCAGGACCACCGGACCGGCACCGTCTCCCGGCGCAGGGGGCAGGATCCGTTCTGCCGAAGCCTCCCAGCCCGTCGGCCAACTGCGCTTCACCAGGATGGCCCCGGGGATGATGCGGGGCCCGGTCCCGGGCGGCCCCGGGGATGGGGCGAGAGGCGCGGGGCTGAGCCGGCTGCGGGAGCCCCAGGACCCGCCCGGGCCTGGCTTTGACTCCGGGTTTATTCTGAGCGCAGAGCAGCGCAGGAAGGAGCCGCCCCCCAGGGAGGGCCGCCGGGAGCCCCTGCTTTACATCACGGTGGCCAGCGTGGTGGCCGTCTTGCTGGCCATGGGAGGGCTCCTCTTCTACAAGTATAAATCCAGGGTAAGGCACTGCCTCGCCTCCACCCCCCGCATGTCTCCCCTGCCTCAGTTTCCCCAGTCGTCCCTGGGAGTTAGGCCCCTCTTGCCCCAGCGTTTTGATGTGGGGGGACAAGTGGGGATACTGAGCAGGGTGGAAGGTGGTTGCTTGGGAGATCCACCCCCCTCCTTATAACCCTGGGGGGGAAACCTCTCCCTCTTTTCCCAGCTTCTTCCTCCCTTCCCATTTTCCCAGCCCCCTCTCCTTCCCAGGGCTCATCTCCCTGTGTCCCTTCCCTCCACACAGGTCCTGGAGCGGTCGCTGGATGAAGGGTGCACAGACCCCGAGGAGCCACAGAGGAGGTGGGTGCCATGCCACCCTGCTTAGGGGTGGGGGGCTTTGGGTACCCGCACCCTACCCTAAACCCCTGTGATTTTTCCCTCCCAGGGCACTACAAGGAGTGAGCAGATGTCCAGAGCTGGAGACTGAGGACCTCTAAGGTGAGCAGGGCTTGGATGGGACCTCTCAGGGCTCATATCCAGGTCAGTGGGGACAAGGTCGAGTCCCTGAAATGTCCTCACCAGCACTGCCCTGGCCTCAGGCAGGGAAATTTGGCTGCAGGCAGAGGTTGGAGGAGCAGGTTTGCACCCCAGAGCTGCCAGCGTGTGGTTTTGCAGCCCATTAATCAATTACCAAGCACTTTCTTTAGATATATACAGTATTTTTTTTTTCCTGTGGGTTTTTTTTTTTTTTCCTTTTTTTCCTGTGTTTCTGCCTCCTTGGCAGAACCTCAGCTCCTGCTCCTCTGTCTCCTGCTCCTCTGTCTCCTCCTCATCTGTCTCCTGCTTTCCCCAGGGCCCGATGTGAAGCTGCTCGGGGCATGGATCCGGATGCTCCTGGGAAGGAGGGTCGGGATGTTCTGCTCCCTCCAGTCCTGCCACACACCAGGGCTGCCTCCTCCCTCCCTGCTGACCAGAGACTGCCAAAAAGAAAATCCACAACAAAACAACAAAAACCAACAACCAAAAACTCCAGGGCAAGGATGAAAGGATGGGGGGATGCACCCTGATGAGCAGGACCCCTGGGAAGCAAAGGGCTGGAAGACTGGATTGTCACCGAACGGGTGGCAGTGACTGATGTGACACCGTGGGGATTGCTGTGGGTGCCAGATCCTGCTCTGAAGATGGAGAGGACCAAAGGGATCAAACTTCCCAAAACGCCCCCAACTCTTTTCCCACCCCAGCAGGGTGGGATTTTGGAGCAGCACCCCCCACCCCTCCCTCCTCACCCTGCTTTTCCCAAGGCTTGGAACATCCTGGAGAGGACATGAGGAGGGGGACCCCAGCTACCAGGCCACCCCCCGGGGCTGCCCCACCCCGATTTGCAACTTTAAACCCTCACACTGTGAATATTTAAAGACCTCCCTGGTGTCCCTTGAGCCCCCCCCCCCCCCCCTTCCCCATGCTGGGCAGGGCTTGGGGGTGGCACCATCCCCCTCCCCATCCTTCTCTGCCACTGGGGGTCTGGCTCTGGTCCCGTGTCCGAGCTGGCCTCGGGTTCCTCTTTTGCCATTTTACACTTTTGATTATTTTTCTTTGCTGTTTTTAATTTTTTTTTTTTTAAATATAGCGGATGAAAGTCTTTATCCCACAGAAGTATTTTCCGGAGGTGGGGGGGCCCTGTCCTGTCTCCCCCTCTCCCCCCCACCTCCCACAGGGTCATTCCAGCGAGCTGGCCTCGTCTCAGACTGAATTATATAGATAGAGGTGGGTTTTTTTTTTGTTTTTTTTGTTTTTTTAATGACTGCGCTTTAGAGAAGGGAAATGGGGCTGGGAAAGGACTGGAGCAACGTGGGAGCAAGAGATGGAGATGCCCCAGTGGGTACCTGCGGGGGGGTCTTTGGCTCAGCACTCCCAGCCCTACTTTTGGGGTAGAAATGCCCCATTTTTGGGCCTCATCGTGCCCCCCCTCCCCCAGCATCCCTCCAGCCCCCAGGGTGAAGCGTGGCCCACGCTGCTCTTGAAGTGTTATTTTTATATGGGGGGGGGAGAAAAACATGGACAAACCAAATGTTTTTTAAAGAAAGCATTACTATTAACTTTTTTTTATATGTATATTATATATATCTATATGTATTTATGACTGCCAAAAGGAGGAGAGGAGGGGGTTTGCAATGCCAAGGGAGAGGTGGAAATCAGGAGGAAAGCTCTGAGGGCAGCAGGGAGGCCAGGGCCAGGGTCGCTGATGGTGTAAACCACTGATTTGCACCACCAAGGAGACACCAGCACCACTGTTCCTGAGGGAGAAAAATTGTCTTTAAGCTGCCTCGGATTTATTTTTGCCTTTGGGATGTTTTTCCTTTTTTTTTTTTTTTTTTTTTTTTTTTTTTTTTTTTTTTTGGTTTTGTTTGATTTGATTTCTTTTTGGTTTTGTTTTGTTTGTTTGGGTCTTTTTGTTTCTTTTTTTTTTTTTTTGATACCATGAAATGTTGAACTATTTTATACAAAGTCATTTAAAGAAGTTTATTTAAAGAAAAGAATGGAAAAGCAGGAGGTGTATTTAATATTATGAATAAAAGGAGGGGGGGGTGTAAGTGTGGGGGATGTGGGGCCATCGGGGGGAGGGGGGGGCTGAGTACTGTGCAGGGACTTGGGGGTCCTGCTGAAGCCCCCCCATACTTTGGGCCATGCACAAAGGGGGATGGGGGTGTGTGGGTTCAGGGTGTCCTGCAAGGGGTAAGGGGGTCCCCAGGAGTTGGTGGGGGCAACTCAAAAAACTATTTTGGGGAGGGGGGCTCCAGGGGGAGATGCTGGAGCCCTGGCTCAGGACCAGGTGAAGGTCTGGATGTGGCCAGGGTTGGGGGAGGTCAGGGCCCGGGCTGCTCGTGATTGCCCTCCTCCCCCCTTCCCTCTTTCCTGTTTGCATGGGGGGGTTCATGGTCACTGGCACCGGGACAGAGGGACAGATCCGGTCCTCCCCTCCCCAACCTCCCACATCCCTCCAGCATTGTGGGATGAGGGGCTCCAGGCTCGGGATCCCCTCCCTGGTGGGGGGGGCCCAAAAATCCCTGCGGTGGGGGGTGGGAAGCAGCTCTTGAACAGATGCAAACTCCCCAGTGCTTCACCTCCTGCCCTCCCCGCGGCTCCCCATTTGCCCTCCAGGAATCTGGATGCCCTCCGGCATCTCCGGGGGGTACCCAGGGCATGAAGGGGCTTCAGGACCATCCCATCCCCTCTCGGGGGGGCTGTTTGGTGTTGGGGGGTGCAGGGTTAAGCCCCCCGAGGGCCCCACCCCCCCGGTTCTCCCGTTGTTTTCCAGGAATGGGACCCCCCCCATCTTCTCCCCTTGCATGAATCCAGCATCTCAGGGGGGGTACCCAGGGCATGAGGGGGGCTTCAGGACCCCCCTGCCCGAGGGGGCTGTTTGGTGTTGGGGGGTGCGGGGCTCAGCCCCCTCCCCTCAGGGAAAGGGCAGGATGGGGCCCTTTGCGGCGTGGGTGCTGAGCCCGCAGCCTGTGCTGACAAACAGGATTCCTCGACGGGAGCTGACTCAGCCCCAGTCCTTCCTCCCACCCCCCCTTCTCATTCCACAATCCCCCCCCCCCCCCCCCCCCCCCTCGCCCTCCCGGGGGTTTCCCAGCTTCCACATCCCCTTCCCAGGGAAGTCAGACCTATATATATCGCGCCGGCTCCGGGACACAACCCCTGTGGGAGGATTTGGGGGGGGTAGGGGTGGATTTAAGGTCTGAGTGGTGGGCAGGGTGCCCAGGGTTAGGGGGGGGGGATATGGAGGTGCTGGGGGACACACTGAGCTCCTCTCCCCACCCCCCAGGTTGGCAGCTCCAGGTTGAAGCTGTCCGGGAGAGCTGGGCCCCCCCCAGGCTCTGCTCCGAGCCCCTCCTAAGCACCCCCAGGCTCCCCCGGGTCCCCCGCACCCTCTCAGACCCCCCCCCGCGAGGGCTCTGCGGGGCCGCGGAGCTGCTGTGAGGGCAGAGGGGTCCGGAAAGTGCCCCCCCGGGACCGCGGTTCCCCCCGTGCCGGGACAAGGGTTTGGCCGAGGAGCCACTGGAGGAGCTCGGTGGCTAAGAAGGGATTTTGAGGACAGACGAAGCGATTTTGGTTAAAAAATGTTATCTGCACCCCCCGTGCCCCCCTTCCTTGGGGTTTTAACCCAAATGCCGATGTTTTGCCAGCTCGCGTTTGAAGGGAATGAACTCCCTCGGGAAGGCAGAGGCTGAGAGGGGCTCGGGCCCCCCCGCTGCGGTTGTGCCCCGTGGGGGGGTTGGGGACAGGGTCCGGGCGTCCCTTGTGGACAGGGAGCACCCACGGGTGGGGTCAGATCCATGGCAGGACAGGGGGACACCCATCGGGGGGTGGGGGTGCTGAGCTGGGGGTGAGACCCTGCCAGCACCCGCCCGGGACCACATCCTGCTCTTGCCACCTTCCCGCCCATTTGGCTGTGTCCCATGATTTCTCAATTTTTCTGAATTTTTAATATTTTTAATATTTTCCCACTTTTTTTTCCTCCCTCCCCGATTTACTTTTTGATCCTGATGCATTTTTATCCTCCCCCTTTTAATTTTAATTTCACCCCCCCAGTTTAATTTTAATTTAATTTTAAATTTTATTTTTCTCCCCTCGGCTCCATTTCTTCCCTGTGAACAAACACAATTTTTATTTTTTTCCTCCTTCTTTTTTACTTTTACCTTTCGCGATTTAATTCGGATTCGGGTTCGCTCTGTGATTCGGTTCCTTTACCCCTCCCCAGACCCCGCCCCCTCACGGACCCCGCCCCCTCAGACCCCGCCCCCTCACTGGCCACGCCCCGTTTGGCCCCGCCACCGCGCTGCGCCCTCTTCCCGCCGCCAGGGGACGCTCGTTTCCTCCCGGCGCCTCCGTCCGCCCTCACTTGCCCGGCGGCTGCGCGCTGACGTCATTACGCGCTGACGTCACGGCGGGGCCGGGCCCGTCGCCCAGCGCGGTGCCCGCAGTCAGCTCCGCAGCGTCGCGCGGTTCTGGAGCCTCTGCGGCCGGGACGGTCGGGCCCACTCTAGTCGAACCGGGTTCAGTCGAAGCGAACCGGAGGGTTCTCGCTTGCCCGCCGTGCTCCGCCTCGCCCGGTATCGCGGGCGGCCGCGGCCCGCGCCCCCGCCGCTGCTGCCGCCGCCTCCGTCTTCTCAGGATGTCGGTGCCGGAACCCTCCGGTGGCGAGGAGGTGAAGCAGGCCAAGGAGGTGGAGGACGCCGAGAAATATTCCTTTATGGCCACCGTCACCAAGGCCCCCAAGAAGGTACCGGTACCGGTTGGGACCGGCCCGGTTCCGGGGGAGCAACCCCCGGTTCGGGGTGGGGGTTGGACCCGGGAAGAGTGGGGGGGTGGTGGGAACGCTGGTCCAGTTTGGGGGGGGAGGCTGGGAACAGGGGGGGCTGTCCCCATTTAGAAAGGAGGAATCGGTACCGGCGAGGGGGAGCTGGTACTAGAGAGAGGGGTGGTACCAAACATTTGGGGCAGAGGGCCCGGCAGGAAATGCCGGCCCAGTTTGTGGTAGAATGGGCAGGAATTGGGTACTGGGGAGGTTGGGGGTCTATACTGGGGTGCAAGGGGCCCAGGGGGCTGGGCTGGGGGGAAGCTGGGGAGCAGAGGGGGGGGGGGGCTCGGCTGTGTCACGGGGGTGCCTGGGAGACAGGGTGACCCCGGGTGTGGGGAGCAGGGTGGGTCCTGGGGTGGGGGGGACAGAGGAGGGGGACCCCTGAAATAGGACGATGTGGCAGCAGGGAGCTGGGGATCCTGCTGTGGGGCTCTCTGAAGGGCAGCAGGAGGAAATCGGGGGTGTGGAGCACGGGGGCTGCTGGTGACACGGGTGGGAGCAGGTTTGGGGTTGGGGCAGAAGCTGCCAGAGCAGCCCTGGGCACTGGAGCTCTCCCAAGTCACCCCTTTACCCTTTCATCCCAAGAGCTCCTGACATCTTCTGGGGCTGCTCTGTGCTGGTGTCACCCTCGGGGGGTGTCCCCATGGCACTGGGGGTGGGTGGGTGCTGGCTGTGCCACCCTGGCAGGACCCCCAGTGACCTGGGTCACCAGCTCTGAGATGGGGGAGGATGTGGGGAACCCATGTTCCTGGCTTGTTGTGGACCTGCTGGGCTCACTGGTGTTCTGCTGAGGTCCTGGTTCTGCCTGCGAGGTGGAGTTGTGCTGCCCAGATCCCTGCAGGGACATCGTGTGCCCCCTGGAGTGGCAGGGAATGGGGATCTGCTCCTTGTCTGGGGGGTCTGTGCTGGGATTTAGGGGAGTGTCTGAGCCTGGTGGAGCTGTGGCTGAGGCTCCTCTCCTCACCCAGGCAGGGGCTGGAGGCTCTCCCTGTTTATCCAGGCTGTGGACATAGCCTGGAGGAAGGAGCAGAGGAATGTGGAGCTGGGATCTGTCTCTTCCAGCAGTGGCTCAGCACTTGGGGTTGTTTTTCCCTTTTCATGACCATTCTTTTCCTCCTAGTTGAGGAATTAATGGTGTTACTGCCTGGTCTGAGAGGGGAGTGAACTGATCCTGAAGCATCCTCCAGGGCAACAGCACATGTAGTGAGAAGGAAAGTGCTGGATGTATGAGGGAGATTGAGCAGAAGCAAAATTTGCTCGAGTTTAGTGGGGAGGGGATGTGGGATCACCCCCAATTCCCTGCTCTGCATTTCCTGGCTGGGTGCTGCCATGAAAGGTGCCCAGAGCCACCCAGGACGTTTGAGGCTGAGACCAGCAGCAGCCAGAGAGCTCTTCAGGGAGCTGTGATGCAGCTGAGGTCAAGGAACAGAAATGCTGGGGGCCACTCTTTTCCTTGCCTGGCTCGTTCCTGGGGCATGGTGGAGGATAAAAGAAGGAGGAAGGGAGTGTTGCCCTCCTGAGATAAGAACTGAGTGCCCCCAGCTCTGCAGCAGGATGGTAATGGAGCCATTAAAATGCTTTTCTGGCTGAAGGGAAGTGGTTTTTGTGCTCAGCTCCTGCCCCTGGAGCTCTGGGAGTGGTCAGAGAAGAAGATGGTTGGGAGAGAGCTGATTTCCTGGCATGGAGGTGGGGGAGATGGTGGCACTGCTGAAGCACCTCCTGCTCAGGCAGGGGTTCAGGCTCCTTGACCTTCCCCTCCTGCAGTTGGTGTGACTGAGGCCTTTGGGGAGGGCAGGAATGGGGCCAAGCTCAGTGCAGGCTCTGTCTCCTTCTTGCGACCTGCCTGCCACTCAAGAGCTTTTCAAAGAGGAGTCTGAACTCCTGCTGGGGCTCAGGGAAAGTGCCACTCTGCAGCAGAGGAGCTGGTGGCAGCCTGCTGCTGTCCTTGTCCCCAGCTGGGACCTGGGGACCATCTGGGATGTGGCTGTGGTATCGTGCTGGGGGCAGCTGTGCAGCCAGGCTGGGGATTGCTGATGGCTTTGCTCCCGCTCTTTAAGGTGAAGAAGTGAAACAGCAGGAGGTAAGAGATTAAATTTGATGAACTCTGGATTTGAGTTGGAGCTGATGCAGTTGAGGTGAGCAGAGCTGTAGCTTTTCTGCAGAAAGGGGGTGGTTTTCACCCAAGAGTTTGGGTTGCCTGGCTCTGCTGAAGCTCTACTTTTCACTGCAGTTTACAGGGAAATTGGGCTGTCAGCAAAATAAGCCCAGCCTTGGGCTGAGTGAGGTGGTTTTTTTGGCAGGGAGAGCTTTAAAGGCAGAGCTGAGAAATGTTTGAGCTTTCAGCTTTCTCCAGCTTGTGCCTTGATCCTGCCCGGGGAGATTTGGAAACATGGAGCCTCATGTCCTGCCCTTGCTAAGGGAATGTGACAGAGGGAGAGCTCAGGGGTGCAGCGTCTGCTCTTCCAGATCGCTCCCTGCCATCACCACTGCATCTGGGTGGCTGCTCCTCCACCCCCCAGGGCGGCCCTTGCTTTGCCAAATCCACCTCTTTCAGTCAGCAGAGCCCTAAAGTCCCCTCTGAACTGAGCTGTGGGTACCCTGGAGCGGGAAGGATGTGGCACACGCTCAGGGGGGACTTGGCAAGTGATGTCCCCATCTGTCACTTCACCTGTCCCCCCCTCCTCCCCCCCCCCCCCCCCCCCATTGTGTCTCTGAGTGGGGTTGGGTTTGGCTGCCCTGGGGGGCTCCTTCACACCTGGGTGGTGACAGACAGCAGGGGCTCTGCAGGCAGTTTGCTGGTTCATGCAGCACCCTGGGGGTGTGGATTCATTGGGTTAAAGCCTCTGATTTGCTTTGGGGGAGCCCCCCAGCCCCCCATGCCGTGAGGAGCTGGTGAGCCTGTGGCTGCTGTGTTTGGGTGGGGGCTGTGGCTCTGGGGGGCACCCAGAGGGGACCCCATGGTGAGGAGTGCTGATGCAGTGTGCTGCAGCTTTGCTGTGCTGTCCAGAGCTGGAGCTGGGTGCTGGTGGCAGGAGATGGGAGCAGGGGAAGGTGGAGAAGGGGGATGGAGCTGCTGTCCCTGGGGGGGGTTGGATGCCTTCTCCAGAGCATCCCTTCTGCTGCTGCAGAGCTGCTCTGCCTGAGTGCTGTCTGACCTTGCTGCAGTCTGCTGCTTCCCTACACAGCTCTTTCCCAGAGCCAGGTTTTCTGCCTCATTTTTCCCCAGTCCTGAGTCATCCAGGGTCCCTGCAGCTCTGCCAGGCTGGGTGCTAACAAACAAACAAACCAACCAACCAACCAACTACCTTCCCCTGGGGCTGCCAGGGCGCTGGGACTGCCCTTGGTGGTACTGACAGCTCCTGGAGTCGCTTGATTTTCTTCTCTCTTTAATTTCATCCCTCAGACTGGTCATAAATGCTCCTCTACCTTTGTCTGCTGGTCCAGGGCAGTGCCCACCACCTCCCTTCCTTGTTTCAGCCCAGCACTGTAACTTCATCTGCTTCCTTGCCCAAATCCTCTCTTCTTTTGCTTTCCCCCCCTCCTCTCCCTGCAGTTTTTTCCTTTCCATAAGAAGATGCTGGGATGAATTGAAGGGTTCATCCTCCTCTGTATGGACCTCCTGGGATGGGGTTGGGTGTAGGAGAAGCCCAAGGGGTGAGCAGGTTGTTGTGGTCAGATGGTCACAGCCTGACCCACGGGGAGGGCAAACCGTGAGGATGTTTGGAAAGGAGGTTTCCTGGGAGCAGCCAGGTCAGCTGTGCTGCTGTGTTAAGTGACAGAACCATAATTATTTCTGTTCTAAGTTGCTCTTGGGTCCTCATCACTTGGGCTTTTCTAGAGGGTCCATTGCTGCCCAGAACCTTGGCCTTGTCACCCAGCATGACTGCAAGGCCAGAAGGTGCTTAATGGAGTTCCTGAACTGGTGAGCAGGAGGAAGGGAGATTTCTGGGCTCTGATGGGCACAAACCATCTGCAACCAATGTGCCAGGACGTGGGGTTCTCCTTCTCTGTCCCCCTCCTGCAGTCCCTGAGGCAGGCTCGGGGGGATCTCTGCCCTTTGGAGATGGGGAAAGAGTTGGAGTTTCATTCTCCACAGTCTTTCCAACCATCTCTTAGCATTTTTTTTTGTTTGAGGATCCACTCACCTGAGCTGGGCTCCTTCTCCCTGCTGGGACCAACCTTTCCCCATGAGCACAGGTCTGGAGCACAGGAATTGTGACAGCAGAAGTGCTGTGTTTTCTTTAGACCTTTCCCAAAATGCAAGATGATCTCCTGCTAGGGCCTGGCCTGCCACAATACTTTCTTTGGGACCTGAACAGTTTTCACAGCCCTTTCCAGCTGAGGTTGGAGCCTCTGCTCCCTGCTGGGGCTGGAGGTTGGGATTTTTTTGCTCTGGAAATCATCACTTTCAGGCCAGGTTGGAGTAGATCCTTTTGGATAACCAACTGGTTTGTTGTGGGGCTTTGCAGATGAGGATCCTGTCCCTGTTGTTCCCTCTGAGGAGTGGGTGGGTGCCTTGTCCTGGGTGTTGGAGCAGGGGGAGGTGTGGGGCTGAAGGGATTTCCTCCTGCTAAGCTGTGTCTTTTATTGTCAGGAGTTTCCTGGTGTTTGCAGAGGACTTGTGTTTCCTGCTGAGCCCTTTGATCAGGGCTTGCTTATCTGGGGACTCTGGCTCACCTTCACTCAGCAGATGATGGTGACATTTGAGGTGACTGTCCCAGGTTCTGCTCCTGTCCCTGTGGTGCAGAGGACCTTGTGGGGATACTTCAGCAGAGCCTGACCCTGCTCTTCCTCAATTCCTTGGATCAGTGCAGGGCTGGGGGGCTGCTATAGGAGGGTTCTTCCACCAAGGAGGAACATCTTGGTACCATCTCAGCCTGGAGACTCTGATCAGAGCCCTGGGGACTTGGGGACAGCAGCCCCTGAACCTGGTCTGTGCTCTACCCTCCAGCCTCGAGCTGATCATCATCTGGGGACACTTCCCTGGCATTGATCCCCCTGCTACAGGGATCAGGGGCTCTGGGACACTCTGATTGATGGGCCTGAGAGAAAGCTGCCCCTCGGGAGCCTCCGAGGAAGCAGGAGCTGGAAGTTTGGGCTGCTCATGCCTTCAGGGGTCTGCTCTCAGCACATTGGGCTGCTTGTACTCTGAATTTTAATTACACTTCAGGATCAATACAGTGGCCTTGGTAACGAGCTCATTGCTGCTGCAGAATCTGTTTACTTCAGGTCGGTGACAGCCAAAGAACTCAGGTGGCCAAGGACATGATGTTCCAGCTTGTCAAACAGGCTGCATTGTGACTGGGGTGAGGCTCCTGGGAGATGGGGACAGCCCTGGAGCTGCCTGGCAGGACCCCAGCTCCATGCAGGAGCTGCTTTAATTCAGGAGCTGTGGTTTGGTCGTGGAATATACCAGAACTGGGGTTTATCCCAGGTGGGAACCTGCTTTATCCCCAAGGTGTTGGGCACAGGGAAGAGCTCCTTCCAACCTTCTGCAGGGACAGAGCCTGCCTGGCAAGGAGGCTCAGGGCTTCCTCAGGGCTGTGCTGTGCTGAAATTCATGTTTAGGTTTCCTCCTTCCAGATGGCCTGGAGTGAGGTTCAACCTGGGGCTGGTTTCCATCCCTCCTCCTCTCACCTCCCTGCAGAGAGCCCCAAATTTTGTGCATTCCTGCACTGTGGGGAGAGGCTCAGATCCAACCTGGGCATGTTTTGGAGTGAGAACATCTGGCCAAGCCCTGTTGACCTTGGAGCTGTCAGCTTCTTCTCCCTGTATTAACCAGCCCCTTCTCCAAATAATCTCTGAGCTTTCCACCCCCCAAATGACATCACTCCTTATCCCTCCCGTGGCTGCTGAAAGGGGCTTAGTGGCACCAAACCTTTGGTTTGCAGGAGGGAAGCAGTTCTGCTTCAAAATGAGGAGCTGGTGGCTGTGAGGAGGATGTATGGACAAGGGCCTGGAGGGATGGGATGAGGGGGAAGGGTTTCCAGCTGCAAGAGGGGAGATGGAGAGGAGATCTTGGGGAGAAATTGTTTGGTGTGAGGGTGCTGAGCCCCAGGTTTCCACCAGAAGCTGTGGCTGTCCCATCCCTGGCAGTGTTGAAGGTTGGATGGGGCTTGGAGCACCCTGAGCTGGTGGGAGGTGTCCCTGACCATGGTTGGAATTGGATCATCTTTAAGGTCCCTTCCAACCCAAACCATTCCATGGTAAGTCCAGGAAGCAAAGTTTGCCCATCCCTGTTGGGCTCCTGGGGTTAAGCTGGGAGTGCAGTGCCCTGAAGGATCCCAGGTGTTGTCCTTGCTCTGTCCCTGCCCTGGAGGAGATACCCTCTGGGGTAAAGCCCAGAGCAAGCTCTGGTTCCTGGAGTCCAAGGCCTCAAAGCCTTATCTGCTGCTGGGGAGCTTTCCCTCCACTCTTGCTGGAGGTGCCTTTAACCTCAGGGTGTTCATAAGGCAGTGCTTATTCCCCAGTTACTATTTAACAGCTGGGCACTCCAAATCACATTTCATATATTTAAATCCTACTTTTTGTTTATTTTTTTCCCCTTTAATTGGCGTTTACAGTGATTCTGTGCTGACTGAAATCTGAGGGTGGTTTCCAGCCTGTTAACCTTTCCTGGAGGCCCATTTCTTGCCTGGTGTTTCTTCTCTGACAAACTTTGGGATTCAGCTCACCATAAGCCATCAGCCCAGAAAACCAAGAGTGTCCTTGGCTGCATCAGGAGGAGCATGGCCAGGGGTTTTGTCCCCCTCTGGAGGTGAGGGATTGTCCCTCTCTGCTCTGCACTCCTGAGACCGCACCTGGGGTAACTCATAAAATTCTGGAGCCTCAGGAGGGACATGGAGGTGCTGAGGGTGTCCAGAGAAGGGACACGAGGATAATCAGAGGGCTGGAGCACCTCTGCTGTGAAGACACTGAGAGAGTTGGGGTTGTTCAATGTGGAGAGGAGAATGCTCCAAGGAGACCTCATTGTGGCCTTCCAGGGTCTGAAGGGGCTGCAAGAAAGCTGGGGAGGGACTTTTTAGGGTGTCAGTAGTGATAGGACGTGGGGGAATGGATTAAGACTAGAGGAGGGGAGATTTAGGTTGGATGTTAGGAAGAAGTTCTTCAACATGAGGTTGCCCAGACACTGGCAGAGGTTGCCCAGAGAGGTGGTGGAAGCCCCATCCATCCCTGGAAGTTTTTAAGTCCAGTGATTGATAGGGCTCAGAGAAATGTGAGCTGGTGGGAGGTGTCACTGCCCATGCAGGGGGGTTGGACCTGGATGATCTTAAAGGTCCCTTCCAACCCTGAAAACTTCCATGTGAAAGTCCTTGGATCTCCTCTTGTACTCACAGGAACTTGTTGGGTTCCACCCTCCCCTCCTCCCCCCCCCCCTCAGTTCTTTCCCCTTCTCTGATAGCAAGGGCTGGGCTGGTTTACTTTGCCAGGACCTCAGAGACCTTTATTTCCTTGTTGGGAATGGTGTAAAGGTTTCCAGGTAGAGATCTGGCTCTGGTTCCTGCTCTGGGAGGTGGCAGGGAGCAAAATCTGCCCTCTGAACCTCCTGGGAGTGAGAGGTACAGCCCCAAGCAGCACTGAGTGAGTGCTGAGCTGCTTCCATCCCCAAAGCAGCACCCCCAGCCACCTTCAGACTGTGGGGTCTGAATGAAACACTCAGAGGTTTCTTCTAAAGGTTTTGGGGAACCATCAGGAAGAAGTTCTCCTGCTGTAAAGGCCACACCTGGAGCAGAGGCAGTTCTTGCTCCTCCATATGACTTCTTTAACCTCAGGCTGTGCCATTCCTGGTTCTCCTGGAGCCCTTGGTGCTCTGCCAGGGGGTGTGGAGGATCCAGAAGATGGTGGGGATGGAGCCATAGGCATTGCTAATGCATCCCCCCCGCCCCCATCTGCCCCCAGCCTGGTGCTCTGCCTGGGGGGTGTTCTGCTGCTGAGCTGCTTTGAATTGGAAACCTGGATGGCTTGTGAGCTTGGCCACAGCCTTGTGTGACTTGGTGCAGGCACTTTGTCATCCAAGTGTGTGCTGGTTTGCTTGGCTGGAGGTAAAATGGGGTGGGTTAGGAGTCACATAGCCAAATCCACCCCAAAATGCTCCCTTTGGTGATGTTTTGGGGTGAGGACAGTGAGTGGTTGGGATGGGAGCCTTCCTGATCCCCAAGCCCCCATCCCAATCTTCCCGGTGCCTGATTTTAGACATAAGGAAGAAATTCCTTGGTGTGAGGGGGCTGAGCCCCAGGTTGCCCCTAGAAGCTGTTGCTGTCCCATCCCTGGCAATGTTGAAGGTTGGATGGGGCTTGGAGCACCCTGGGCTGAGGGAGGTGTCCCTGACCATTGCAGGGGTGGCACTGGGGGATATTTCCCACCCAAACCATACTGTGATTCTATGATTTTCATTTCCTGCCATCCTTATGGGACACTGGGATTCAGAAATCCCCCTTTAGGACTGGGTAAGCTCATGGGAGAGGAACTTTAAATCCATCCATGCTCAGCCCTGCTCCCTGTCCCTTGTCTTGACACCATTCTTTGGGAACAGGGGGTTGGCTCTCCCAGCCTGCAAGTGGAGCAGAGGGGATCTGAGGACAAGGGCAGCCAAGTCCTGAACAAACCAAGTGCCCTGGCACAGCCAGGACTGCTGCCAGCCCCGGGGCCAGCCTGGGAGAAGGACAGTCAGGCTTTGGGGTGGCTTCAGCCCTCGGTCCCAAACGTTGTCAGGAGGTTGTGGGTGGCTCTTGAAGGGCTCTTTTCTCCTGGGGTCCCTTCTCCAGGGAGGTGGCACAAGTGAAAGCTGCTGCTCGGCTCTTCAATTTATCCTAGAAGAGAAGAAAAGCCTCATGCTGGTGATTTTTCTTTTGTAAATCAGGGGATTAGAACCACTTGGCCTTTAGAAACACCCAAACCCATAAGCCTGTCAGGACCCAGCTCCTCAGGGGGGACCAGCACTGTTTGGAGGTGTCCATCTCCAGGTCTGCAAAACTCAGCCCTGGTGCAAGCCCCTGGGTTGGGTCTCAGATGGCTGCAGGGCTGGTGAGGAGGATGAGTGTGGGTTTGAGCTGTGAAAGCATTCCTCATCAGGCTGAATTTCCAGGAATGACAAAGAAACGATGAATTCTTAAACGACCAAAACTCATCAGGGCTGTCCTTGCCCTCCCAGCCCCTTCCAGAGAGTTTTTGTTGGGGAGGGGAGAGAAAATAGAGTGATCTGGCTGCCCCAAAGAGCCCTGAGCTCTGCTGCTGGCTTTCTACAGCCAAAGAACAGGTCCCAGGAGGGCAGAAGTGGATCCCAGGGACTTTTGTGCTTTCCAGGAGCTGCTCTGCTCCCATTCTGCTGTTTCTCCCTGGCTGTACTGTGTTGTCACATCCATGGTCCTGGTGGAGGAAACCTGGGAGGGTTTTGGGTGCTTCACTGCTTCCTTCTCATCTGTGATGTGCAGAGCCTCCCCTTGTCCCCACCAGGTTACTCCAGGACAGAAGTGTCAGGACACTTTATTTTTTTTTACACCCCTGTGGATGTGCCATCACTCATGTTGTTCTTAATACTGAAAAAGGAAAAAAAGAAAAAAGAAAAGAAAAAAAAAAAGGTTGCTAAGGCCAACCTGGTGATGCCACTCATGGAGATTCCCCTGAGCAACTGGGGGATTAGAAGCTTTTCTCTGTCACCTTCATGCAGCTGGAGAGCCCAGCACGGGGTGGGTGACAGAGGCAGCAGTCACACACAGCCCCCACTCACAGCCCCCATCTTCCTCCTCCTTCATCTTCCTCTCCGCTGGATGCTGTGTTAATTTGCCAGGTTCCACAGAGGGTCTGATGTGTGAAATGGTTCCTTTGAATTCTGCTCACAACCTTTACTGATAATTTTAGACAGGGGCAGCTTGTGCTAAGCCCTGGTAAAGCCCTGGCAGGGATTAACTGTGGTTAATTCAGCACTTGGTTTCTTCAGTGCTGATTTAGTTTGCCCCTGGAGCTCAAACCCAATGGTTCTAGAACTTTTCTCCCCTCAGGAGTGGGGCTGTGCCTCAGAGCTGGCTCAGCACTCATGGCCAAACCTCTGAAGGGGATTACAGCATCTGGGAAGTCACAGTTGTGGGGATTGCCCTCATTCCCCACCTCCTTCTTCCCATCACACCCCAAATGAGCTTTTCTCCCCCAGGCCCTCCAGGCACCACATTTCACTGCAGGGCAGAGCTCCTTGCTCAGCATTCTCCTGTCCTGGATGCTGTAAGCAGGGACAGACACCTGTCTGTATCCTGGTCTGGAGCAGCAAAGCTGGGTTATCCCTTTTTTTCCCCCCCCCCTTCCTGGCTTCACTTCTTCCCTGCAAATGTTTCCCTGAGATGGGGAAAATACCCCTGTTAACCCTTTAGGGTGTTTCTTGGGCCATGTTTCTACCCTCTGGTTTGGGAAGTTGTCAGAGGAAAAGGTGGGCACGAAGGGGTGAAAATCTTGTTCTGAGGTGATTGATTTCCCCCTCCTGGAAATGCTCCTGAGCAATACACAGCATGGAATGGAGGTGGCATCAACCTTTCTCAGGCTGTCTGGGGAGGATTGATCCCAGCCACAAACCTTGAGCAAATTCCAGCAATATCATTTCTTGGTTGGGAAACCACTGTGTGTGCCAGCACCCAAGGACATGGCTGTTACCTGCCTGGTGTTGCTGGAAGTGCTTTTCCATCTATTTATGTCCTGGTACCAGCTCTCCTGGTGGTTCTGGTGTCCTCCAGATCCTCCCTCTGCCCTCAAACCATTGCAAAACCAAACCAGCAAATTCCCATTTAGTGTTCCCGCTCCTTCCACTAATGCAAATTCAGGCAATTCACGTCAGGATGTGCTGGGAAGTCTGCTCTGGGAAGCTGATAACCCAGCTGAAGTGTAGCCAGGACCCAGGAGCTGGCTTAGAAAAAACCTTTCAGTGGCAGCACCCACAGAAATGCCTGGGATTCCTGGTGGGGTGTGGTGATGGACCCAGTCTGGTGCTGGTCTGGAGTCACCTCTGTCCCCAACCTTGGGCTGAGCACTGGGTTTTGTGTCCCTCTTTCCCCTCCTGAGCAGAAACCCAATGCTTTTCTTGACCCATCTCTCCCTGGCTCCATTTCACAGCCCCAACTGCTGCTGCTAACAGCCCCGACCCAAACTGTGCAGATTCCTCCTTTCTGGGATGGATCATCTCAACTAAGTGGTTTCATTCTTCTCCCCTTGAAAGCTCCTTCCCACATCAAAGCTTTTAGGGATGGTTGAGGCAAGGAAAACCCCTCCTTGGGGCCACTGGGGCCTGTCTCTTTCCATCAACTTGATTTCTTCAGGACCCTTCCCGAGGTCTCCTGGAGCTGCTTTGTGAATCCCACCCTCTGCCAGGATGTCTCATTCCTGTTAAGTGGCAAAATTAAATCCTGCCGTGGCAGGATCAGAGGGAAGAGGCATCTTTGTCAGTGTCTCCTGCATGGCAGCGTGCTGGGGAGGGAGGCATCAGCCCGGATTTGTTGGCTTTTTTCCTGATTCCCTTTCGTCTCCATTGCCTTTCTCTTGCAGAAGCACCAATAAGGTTTGGTTTGTTTGGGGTTTTTTGGTGTTTTTTCTTTGCTGAGTGCAGCAACTGAACAAGTTTGGGGCTATTTTCCCCTCTCCTCCTTTTGGCCCAACTTGACTTTGAGCTGGTGGTAGGTGTTGGAGCCTTTGGCCATGAAAGGCAGGAGGAGGGGTGGCTCTTTGAGGGCTTCTCTTACAATGGAAACATCTGGAAGGCAGAGGAGACCGAAAGGCGACGCAACATCAACTGCTTTTTTTTTTTCCTGTTGAAATGTTCTCTCTTGCTGAGGTTTGGTTTTTTTTTTTCCACTCTGCTTTTTAGTGTTGCTTTTGGAAGGAAGAGCTGTGTTTTTAACCTGAGGGATGCTCTGCTCCTGGAGAAGGGCACCAGGGATCTCACTGCTGTGTTTTTGGGTTGAAATCAGTTGGGATGGGATGGGGTTGGAGTCAGGATCAGGGGCTCTACTTGTGCAGGGCTTGGCTTGGGGGGGGCTGCAGGGTATCTGTGTCCTACAAGCAGTCCTTGGAGGAGCCTCAGGGAGCCAGCCATGGACTAAAGTGGGTGTTTCAAGCCTCACTGGGTGTCTTTGATTTTCGTTGTCAGGTGCTGGGCATAAAATCTGCCATAAGCTGGTGAGGAGGGGTTCAGGTGCTGGTGGCTGTAGCCACAGTTTGGTGACGCTCATTTCCCCGACTGCAGCAGTCAAGGGGGACTGAAGGGAAGAGCCACGGGGCTCATACAGCCTGGAAAAAACTGTAAGGAGTCCGTGCTGATTTAACACTTCTCTCCCTTTGCACTCCTCAGCAAATCCAGTTTGCAGATGACATGCTGGAGTTCACCAAGTTCCCCACCAAGACGGGACGCCGCTCCCTGTCCCGCTCCATCTCCCAGTCTTCCACTGACAGCTACAGCTCTGGTAGGTGCTGGGGTCCTTCTCCATGCCTGATCCTTCTCCTGAATCCAACCTTGCTGCTGCTGGGAACGTGCTGCTTGCATTACACCTTGGGATGCTCCATGCTGCTGTGTCGTACTTCGACATGGAGGGGATAATTCTGAGGGTTCCTGAAGCTCAGGTGTTGATTGGCATTAGCAACCATCAGTTGCTAATCAGTTGCTAACCCTAACTAACAGTTCTGGGTTGGTTTAGGGAGCGAGAGGGCAAAATTCCTTCTGGATGTCAGCTTTCCTCAGGAGACTTGTAGTTTGATCCACAAGTGTGAAATCTGGGAAGCGAAATGGAGCAGGAACCTGGAGGGTTGGAGGTCCTGGGGTAACACTCCTTCCTCTCCTGGCTTTAGCTGCCTCTTACACGGACAGCTCTGATGATGAGGTGTCCCCCCGAGAGAAACAGCAGACCAACTCCAAAGGCAGCAGCAATTTCTGTGTGAAGAACATCAAGCAGGCAGAGTTTGGACGCCGGGAGATCGAGATTGCTGAGCAAGGTGAAAGTGGAGCTTGGGGTTGTTGGGGGGCCTGTGGCTGGGAGACCAGGAGCTGAGCCATGGCAGTCCCCACAACTCCAGCCTTGGGTACCCTGTTTGCCCCCTGCTCCAAATCAGCAGGTTGTGTGGGGAAGATGTGACAGCAAACAGCTGGGGTGGCATCCATGCTCTGAAACCAGCAGGGCTCAGTGGTCTGGTGGCTTTGGATGAGAAACCTCCATGGGTGAGGATCTTGCAATGCCTTTGCTGACATGAAAACTGACAGTCCCAGCCCCTTCCCCTGGGAGCTGTGGGGAGCTGAGTTACCATTGCTAGTGGGGTGATTGGGTAACTTTGCTTGCAGGCTCCTTTTCTTACATGCATGCTGCCAGGGCCTTGGAAGGCAGATGATAATCCAGGCACATTTCAAGCAGCTCTTCTGAGCTGGGGCAGCACTGGTTTCATCTTCTTTAGGTGCTGTTCAGCTGCAGGGCTGGTGACTGTCCCTAGCTGAGCCACAGCAGATGTTTTCCTTGGGCAGTGCCTGTTCCAGAAATCTCTTGTGACAAATGACACTGGTAATTTGGTCCTCTTTTGGCTGGACCTCCCAGACCAGGGACAAGGAGTTTTCTCCCCTAATTGTGTAACAACTCTAGCAAAAACTCTAGGGCTGGATGTAGCCTGAAAGACCCCAGGAAGGAGAGCTGGTCTGACACAGAGGGGCCTCTCTGGGCTAAGCTGTCATTAAATCCTCTCTCTTACTTTTGCAGACATGTCTGCTCTGATTTCACTCAGGAAACGAGCTCAAGGGGAGAAGCCTTTGGCTGGAGCTAAAATTGTGGGCTGTACCCACATTACAGCACAGACTGCGGTGAGTGGGGGCTTATTTGGGGTGTCTGGGCTGTGAGAGACTATTTTTTTTCCCTCAGGGAACAAAAACTCTTCAGTTTCCCAGCTTTGGGAAATCAGGAGAATCACCTTCACTTTCCTGGAAACATCTTGGAGAAGTTCTGCCCCCTGTGCTGCCCCAGGGCAGTGGTTGCTGGAGTTGATCTCTGATGAGTTCCTTGCTGTCTGTTGCACCTGGGGGCCCTGTGCCCCCCTCAGGCTGCAGGACAGGCCCTGGAAGAGCCCCTGGAAGAGTCCCAGACTGGGCTGCTGGAGTCAGTAGCTTGGAGGTGGGTGCAGGAGTGCAGGGATTCAGGGATGCATGGATAAGGATTAAAGGCAGGTGAATGGATGGAGGACACCAGCTGTGGACAAAGAACTTGACCCTTGTGATCCCTCAAATTTATCCTGAGTATGAGGCCAATTTTGGTTACCTGGCTGGTCCATTCCTCCCCACAGGAGGGTCACAGGTGTCACCGCTTTCCTCCCTTTTGTTTATGTTTCCCAGAACCAAGCAGTGCCCTTGGTTCCCCACACCATTCTCCAACAGGAGCTATAACTATCGGGCATTCTCAGTCCTGGAACCAGACACCTCCTGCAAAACACTGCATTCATTTCAGCAAGTGCAGCTCCTTAGAGGAGAGTTGAACCCCAAATAAAAGAGGACTGAAAGCAAAGTGTCCCCTCTGCTGCAGGTGCTGATCGAGACGCTGTGTGCGCTGGGAGCACAGTGCCGGTGGTCTGCCTGTAACATCTATTCCACCCAGAACGAGGTGGCAGCTGCTTTGGCAGAAGCTGGTGAGTACAGCCAAGCCCTTCCTGCCCCTTCTGCCTCTCCTTTTTCCCCAGCTGGATGGATTTAAGGGAATGGCTTAGACCAAATAGCTCGCAGGGAGGGACAGCCAGGTTTGATCCTGTGGTTTGGTCTCCCCAGGGCCCTTTGGCCCTCTTGTTTAGGGCTTTCTTGAGTTGGCCAAGCAGGAGAGAGCTCTGCCAAGCTCAGCAGGTGCCAAGGATGCTCCTCTTCTTTTAGGTGTTGCTGTGTTTGCCTGGAAGGGGGAGTCAGAGGACGACTTCTGGTGGTGCATTGACCGCTGTGTTAACGTAGATGGCTGGCAGGCCAACATGGTAATGAGCCTTCTTCCAGCCCTCCTCTTCCTCTGGGGAGTGGCCACGGGGTGCTCCTCACCCTTTCTTCCCTGGGGCTGGTCCTGGGAGCCTGCTGGGGATCTGCTGGTGTTGCAAAGGCCTCTGAGCCCTCTTTAAAATGAGGCTCCTGGAGAAGAGCAGCCAGGGCTGGGTCAGTGACCACTGTGGGGGTTGTGGGAGCTGCAGAGGTGGTTGTGGTGTCTTCCTGATCTCAGCCTGTTCAGTTAGTGCTGCCTGTGGTCACATTTCCAGGCTGTAGAGCAATAGCAGGGGCAGAAAACGCTGTTAGGATCCATCAGGTCCATTCAGGGGGTAAGAAATCCTCTCTGGTTTTGGAGAAGCCTCTGAGTTGCTGGCAGCTAGGGGAACACAGGAGTCCTGGCTCCCAGGCCTCTGCCCAGACAGCCCTCTGATTCTCTGCATCTCATTTTGCCCCATCCTGTCCTCCCCAAGTGCTTTTTTCACTGGAGGGACTGACTGCTCCATGTTCTTCCTTGCCTGTTCTCTAGATCCTGGATGATGGTGGGGACCTCACCCACTGGGTTTATAAGAAATATCCCAATGTATTCAAGAAGATCCGAGGGATTGTGGAGGAGAGTGTGACTGGTGTGCACAGGTAGGAGGTCTGGGAAGGCTGATCTGGAGATCACAATCATGGAATGGTTTGGGTTGGGAGGGACCTTAAAGCCCACCCAGTGCCACCCCTGCCATGGTCAGGGACACCTCCCCCAGCCCAGGGTGCTCCAAGCCCCATCCAACCTTCAACACTGCCAGGGATGGGGCAGCCACAGCTTCTGGGGGCAACCTGGGGCTCAGCACCTCACACCAAACAATTTCTTCCTCATCTCCAACCTCAATCTCCCCTCTCCCAGTTTAAATCCATTCCCCCTCATCCCCCTCCAAGTCTCAAGTCCCTCCCCAGCTTTCCTGGAGCCCCTTCAGGCACTGGAAGGTGCTCTAAGGTCTCCCCATTGCAGCCTTCTCTTCTCCAGACTGAACACCCTCAACTCTCTCCCCCAGCAGCTCCAGGGCCACCTCTGGACTCAATCCAACACTTCCCTGTCCTTCCTCCCTTGGGGACTCCAGCACTCAGCAGGAGGGGGAGCAGAAGATCTCATCTGTGTCCTGTCCCTCCTTTTTCAGGCTGTACCAGCTCTCCAAGGCAGGGAAGCTCTGTGTCCCGGCCATGAACGTCAACGACTCCGTTACCAAACAGAAATTTGATAATTTGTATTGCTGCCGGGAATCCATCCTGGATGGGTGAGTCCAGCCTTCCTCCTCATCCCTGTCTTCATTCTCCCAGTGGTGGATATGGCTCTTCCCCCCTGGCTGGGTGCTGGCAGGACCTGGTATTGGGGGGCTGATCTGCCAGCGGAGGTGTGCGCTTGACTAATCCCAACACAGGTCTCTCTCTGTCCCCCAGCCTGAAGAGGACCACGGATGTGATGTTTGGAGGGAAGCAAGTGGTGGTTTGTGGTTATGGGGAGGTGAGTTTCAGCAGCAGCAGTCGGTGGGGGTAGGGGTCAGCCTCCCCCCAAGCCACTCTGCCCCTCAGCTCAGTGTCCTTGCTTCTTCCCTGGGCAAAGACCATGTGTGTCCTTGCTAGAGGAGCAGAGCCATCCTGGTGAGTGCTTACCGGGGAGAGCTTGCTAGAACCTGCTGGGAGGCTGGAGAACAAGCACCAGCTTTTCCAGTTTGTCTGCAGATTAGCTGGGCTGCAAATACAACAGTTGCTGGGAGTGCTGGCCTGAATTTTAACTTCCCATGGGTGCTCCCATCTGTTGTCCCTGGCCTGAGTTCAGCATCCAGCCTGGCTCTCACCCAGCCTGTGGCAGAGGAGGTGGAGGAGCAGGCTGCATCTCCTTGGTGGATAATGCTTTGGCAAGAGGGAATCAATCCACCAACTTGTAAATGAATCTGTCCTGGAAGAGCACAGAGCTGGGGGCTGACACCTTCCCTCCATCTCTGCACTGTCTGTGGGGGTGTTTATCTTCCTGCTCTGTAAAAGGGACCTGGCAGTAGCTGCAAATGTTCTTCCCAGCAGGAACATGCTTCCTAATTTATTTAGACACCAGTGGAGCTCAGCTCTGCTTGACCAAGAGGCTGTGCTGGCTCTGGCCCACGTGCTCCAGGGTGGTGTCTGAATCTCTAGCCATGAGATGTGCTGGGTGGCTGCAGTCTCCAGGGCTTCTCCTGAGTTTTTCTGGACTGCCTCAAAGCAAATGAGTCCTTCCACCCTCACTGCTTTTCCCTTTTCATGGGGGTTGGAGTTGGGCTTTTGGCATGGGGGTGTAGTGAGAGGACAAGGGGAAATGGTTTCAAACTTTAAGAGGGGAAATTTAAGTTGGACAGTAGGAAAAAATTGTTTCCTGTCAGGGGGGTGGGATGCTGGAACAGGTTGCCCAAGGAAGCTGTGGCTGCTGCCCCAACCCTGGCAGTGTTGGATGGTGGGAGGTGTCCCTGCCCATGCAGGGGGTTGGATCTGGATGAGCTATGAGGTCCCCTCCAACCCAAACCATTCTATAAATCTATGTTTCTTGCCTGGCAGTATCCTGCTGGTCAGAAAATGGTGCTGAGCACAAATGCATGCAGGTTATCCAAGTGTTAATGTGGATAAGTGGTGTGGAGAACCAAAACTGCACTTTAATTTGATCAGAGAAGAGGCAGAGGTGCTGTTCCAGGAGTTTTGCTCTCCTCTGAGCTGATGTGGGGAGTGTGGGATGGAGGACCAGGGCAGGACAGCTTTGGATGCCAAAAAACCCCCCAAGTTTTAAAGGCGGGGGGGGCGGGGATGCAGGCTCACCCAGACTGGGGTTCATCTCAGGGAGCTCAGAAGGGCTCCTGGGGGCTGGGTGGGCTTTGAGGTATTTTATTTTTGGAACCCCCCTGCCAGCTGGAGGGTTGGTGGCCCTGGGAGGGAGCTGGGCTTGCAGTACAGGTGCCACTCAGCAGGCACATGGCTGAGCTGCTCCAGATGGTGGGGATGAGCATCTGGGACAGGTTGGGGCTGTGTTAGGGAGGGGGTTGTAGGTCCCAGTGTGTCCTGTGTTCATCTCATTGCCTTGGCAGGTTGGCAAGGGGTGCTGTGCTGCTCTGAAGGCCCTGGGAGCCATTGTCTATGTCACAGAGATCGACCCCATATGTGCTCTCCAAGCCTGGTAAGATGGGATGTGTTGCTTCTCTTTACCACAGCTGCCCTTAAACCTCCCAGGAGGATCTGGGAGGAACATCCATCCTGTGATGGAGAAGGGCTGGGGTGCCTGCACCTTGGGAAGGCTCCTGGAGGTTTGTGCAGAGCTGGCTGAATGCTCCAGAAATCCCTCAGCTCCTTCAGCTTTTGGGAGAGCAGCTTTGACTCTGCATCCTTTGCACAGCCCCTCCTGATGCCCCGGGGGTGTGGGAGCACAGCCTGGCTGCTCTGTGAGCAAGGAGGGGCAGAGAGGGAACAGGTTTCTCCTCCTCATCGTGGTCCCTCTCCCTCTTTTGTTTTTTCCCAGCATGGATGGCTTTCGGGTGGTGAAGCTGAGTGAGGTGATCCGTCAGGTGGATGTTGTCATCACCTGCACAGGTAGGGCTGGAGAAGGTGGTGGCTGAGCCTTGGGACATGTTGGGAAGGAGCAGCCCCTTCCCAAGGGCGTATCTCAGGGGCAGAGAACACTTGACTGCCATGTGCTGTTCATTTACAGCACCAATAGCTGTGCTCTGCCAGAGCTTTTCCTCCTACCCCCTGCCCAGTCTCCTGTTTGGCCACAGTCCCCCTCAGCCTCCGGGAGGAGGGACATCCCAGCCACTTGTCCCAAGTCTATGTTGGGGTCTCCTGGAGCCTGGTTAACTCATAGGATGAAAGTTCATGGATTTCTCTGTTGTCACATCCTGCTGGAAGTTTTGAGGTTGTTTGGTCTGGAGAAGAGGAGGCTGAGAGGAGACCTTAGAGCTCTCTTCAGCTGCCTCAAGGGAGGTTGGAGTGAAGAGAGAAAAAGCCTCTGCTCCTGAGGGATGGGATAGGAGCAGAGGGAATGGATGGAAGCTGTGCCAGGGGAGGGTTAGCCTGATGTTAGGAAATATTTTGTCACTCAGAGGGTTTTCAGGCATTGGAATGGCCCAGGACAGTGGTGGAGTCACCATCCCTGGAGGCATTTAAAAGGCATTTGGAGCTGGTCCTTAGGGACAGGGTTTAATAGTGAGATGATGGTGTTGGTCACAGGTTGGACTGGATGAGCTTAGAGGTCTCTTCCAACCTCAACATTCTGTGATTCTCTGCTCATTTGATGTTGCCCCGAGCTGACTCAAGAGCAGGGCAGGAGAAGTTGGAGGCTTCCACTTTGTATTCCCACTTTCTTGGGGGTTCACCCATGGCCTCTCCCCAGGAAACAAGAACGTGGTGACCAGAGAACATCTGGATAGGATGAAGAACAGCTGCATCGTGTGCAACATGGGCCACTCCAACACTGAGATTGATGTGGTGAGTCCCAAACCCCTCCACACACCTCACTCTGCTCCCACCAGCACTCCAACCTCTCCCTCCTCCTCCTCCTCTTGCAGACCAGCCTCCGGACCCCCGAGCTGACCTGGGAGCGAGTCCGCTCCCAAGTGGACCATGTCATCTGGCCAGATGGGAAAAGGGTGGTGCTTCTGGCTGAGGTGGGTTTGGGTCTCTCTTTGGGAAACCACTGAGCTTGGAACAGAGATTTTGACCAGGTGGAAAGGTGCTCCCTCTTGCTGGGCTATATTTTGGACTTGGATATTTAAAGCTGTGAAAAGAGGAAGATGTGGAAATCCTCCTGTGGGAGGAGGCTGATGTCAGAAAAGATGAAGGGAGGCAACATGTACTCTGGATTTCCCATTTAGCCAGCCAACAAGTGGGTGATTAGAGGATGCTGAAATCCATCCTCAGGTGCAGTGTAAAGCAAGGCAGAGCTCAGGAAAGGGTTTCCTGACTTGTTTCTTGTTTTATTTTCCCTTTATTGAGGCAGGGGAGGTCCCACATACCCGTCTGGCTCTGTTCTCTCCAGCCTGGAGCTGTCCCTGTCAGCCAAACACAGTTTGCTTCTGCTTTTGGGCAAGGTGGTTCCTCTTCCCACTGGCAGGAGGAGGGAATGGCTCCACAATGTTTCCTGCCTTAAAGCTCAGGCTTAGAGTGGAAACTGAGGCAGAGTTTGAAGACTCAGCTCACATAGGTGGCCCTGGAATCAACTGTGCTGTGGTTGTCCCCCGCCCCAGGGTGGGAGTGGAGCTGAATCCCATCTGGAGACTCCATTTGGTTTGGCTTTGGGGACAGTTCAGCTCTTTGTAATATTCTGCTGTCCCCTAGGGCCGACTTCTCAACCTGAGCTGCTCCACAGTTCCCACCTTTGTCCTCTCCATCACAGCCACCACTCAGGTCTGTATGCTTGCAGGATCGGGGTGCCAGGGGTGGGGGAAGCTCTGGGGGGGGGCTTGCATGATCCTTGGGGTGGGGATGGTTTGGGAGAAGCTGGAAACACACTGCTGGATGGGTCCTTGGGGTGGCAGAGCAAGGCTTTGTTTTTTATTTGGATTTCTGCATCACCAACCCCCCCCTTCTCCTTCAATGAGTTTTGGGGATCTGGAGACCAGTGGTTAAGATGCTCCCCAGCACCAGCTTGGGTCTTGCACTGTTTGTCCTGACTGCCTCTCTAAAGGAAAGGAGGATTAAATTTGCCTCTGCTCTGCCCTCAGCAGTCAGTCCTGGCTGCATGAGGAGTTGTGATCAGTGAGAGATGGAAGAAACCTTCTGGAAGCCTGGAGGGAACTGCTGCCTGGCTGGGGACAGCCCTGGTGGGGCAGGACACCCCCTTAAGGGTGGGGAATGAGAGCTGCTCCTCTCTCCTCCATCCCCATGTTCTGGTTTTCTCTGGGGTGTTAAACCCAGGTGCTGCAGCTGGGTGGTAGCTCATCTCTCAGCTCTCTGCTCCTCCCTCAGTGGTGATGGAGACCCTGGAGAGGGAGATACCTCCTGAAGAGGGATGCACCAGAGGGGGGGATCCTTTCCTTCAAAGCATTTTGGAAGCCATGGAATCATTCCACTTGGAAAAGACCTCTGAGACCCAAACCCCAATGCTGATCCCCTCCCTCAGGATCCCAAATCCTCATCCCTGCTGCCAGGAGCTATTGTGGATGTCCATCCTGCCCAGGTTGGTGGCTGTCCCTGATGTCCCTCTTGTCTCTGCAGGCTCTGGCTCTGATTGAGCTCTACAATGCTCCCGAGGGCCGTTACAAGCAGGACGTGTACCTGCTGCCCAAGAAGATGGGTGAGTGAAAACAACCCCCGTGGACCTATCCAGGGTGAAGGCAGCCCCCCTGTGGACTTATCCCCCAGGCTGCCAGGGGCTGGTGGGTTTGGATACCAGGAGAAACTCAAACCTGAGCTGGAATAAACTTCCAGCAAGAGGATGGGTCCGTGGGAAGCCATCAGGGGGCAGCAGCCTCAAAACACATGGAGGCGGTTTGATTTCTTTTCTCTGCTGCTGGCCTTGATCCCACAGCCCTCCTGCTTAGAGGGTTGGTTTGTTTTACTTTTTTTTCCATGCAGCCCTTGTGCCTTTTGGTGCACATCCAGCCTTGCTCAGCACCAGACCTTGGGCTCACCTCTGTCCTGGGTTATTCTGACACTGAATCCATAGTACTGGATGGCAAGGACTGCCTGGCCTGAGCCTGCTGCTCCAACCCTTTTCCTACCAGGTGGTGAGTCCCTACATCACCCCTGATCCCTTTTTTCCTCTCCCTTTTCCCAGATGAGTACGTTGCCAGTTTGCACTTGCCCTCGTTTGACGCTCACCTGACGGAGCTGTCAGACGATCAGGCCAAGTACCTGGGACTCAACAAAAATGGACCTTTCAAACCCAATTACTACAGGTCAGTGCTGGCCAGGGCTGGGGGCTGCATCTGCCGACCCAGCAAGTGCTGCTGGAGGCATCTCCTTGCACTTGGGGACAGCAGCAGCTCCCAGGAGCTGTCCCCAAGCACCCACAGCCTCACTATCCCCTCCCTTCTCTTTTAGATACTGATGGACCATACCCATGAAGGACCAGACCACACAAGACAACATTAAGAGAGATTATTTTTAAAGATCCTTTTTATTTTGGTTTTTTTTTGTTTGTTTTTTTTTAAACCCAAACAGAAGTACCTGTTTTTACATTTATCAATGTGATTTTAAGATCATTTTTGTCGTTGTTTTTTTTTTCCTTTTGGTTTCACCCTTTTTTTTTTTTTTTTTTTGTGCTCACATCTCTGTCTGATCTTGGCAGACAACCTGGGCTTTGCTTCTCGCTTTCCTGTGGAAGAAGCCACTGGTGGTTCCCAGCCCTGGCTCCTGGGGAGGTTTTCCCTTTCCTGATGTGTCAAGGGCACTTCATTCCTGCAGCAATGTGGTGTTCTTTTTTATTTTTTAATTATTCTTTCTTTTTTCCCCACCTTCCCAGCCCATGTTAGTCTCAGCCGAGATCCCTATGGCTACGGAGATGCTGTTTTACCTTACCTTACGTTTCTTTCTTTGTGTGTGTTATCTGCAACTTCTAAATTGCCTTAAAAGAGCCCAGTTTTAGCTGCTAGAGCAACGCTCGGAGCGCTGCTTGGGAGCAGAGTGGCGTCTGGTGGCCACCTCGCAGATAGGTGACAGTCCCTGAGCCCTGGCCAAGGTCCCTGTGCCCGAGGTGGCCCAGGTTAGGTGGGGGGGGTTCACTGTTTCAGGGTGCTAATCAGAATTTTGGATGAGGGTCGCCTACCCAGCATTATCTTCATCTCTCCTAGGTTGTTGTTTTTTTGGTTTTTTTTTTTTAGCTAAACTGCACCTTAATTGTTAAACATTTTTTTGTTGTTGTTTTGTTTTTTTGGTGGTGTTTTTTCTTTTTTTCCCCCCTTCTTGATCCTTACAGAGCTGTTTTGAAGGGAGGGGGAAGCAGCAGGGATGTGGCTGAGCTCACTGCATCCCAGTGGCCCCATCTCCCCCCAGGGGGTGGTTTGAAGGGTATCTGAGGTTCTGTTGGGGTTTTTGGGGTGCCGTTTCACTTTTTTCTTTCAAGAGGGAATGCAGAAATGAGCCTTTCCCCTCCCCTCAGCTCCCCCTCACTGCCCCAGCCCTTCCCTGCCCTCCTCCAGCACCTTTCCATCACCTCCTTCATCCCTTCCCCTGACGTCCTTCTCTTCTACATCTCTTGCAGCTTGTCCCAGGACAGGGTGGTGATGGTGGGAAGCTCCCTACAACCCAATGAGGTTTCTCTTGGCATTAAATTTTTTTTTTTTTTTCATCCTCCTCAAATTGCTTCTTTCTCCCCAGAGCACAGAGGAGGGGAGGAGGATCCCCACTGCCAGCACCTCCTGGTACATGGATCATGGAGATGTTGTGCTACCCGAGGCTGCTCCTTCCCCTCCAGCTGCCCCATCCCAGGGGCTGGGGATGCCTTTTGGGTGCTCCCCAGGACTCTGCAGGGTTTTGGGGGGTGCAAAGCTTCTTCTTGGGATGGGGAGGAAGATGGGGACGGATGCTCATGGCTTTGCTCACCCTCCTCTTTTCCCCTCCTCTTTTCCTCTCCTGCTTTTTCCCACCCTGCCCACCCTTCTCCTGGGCTGGTGCTGCCCCACTCTCCCCAGGGTATTTTTTGGGTCTTCTGCTTTGTGGGGACCCCTCCATCATTCCTCAAAGTTCAGGAGGTACTCGAGGGAGGTGGGATGGGTGGCTGCAAAGAGGAGGGAGGGGGTGTTCCCCCTTCCCTGGGGGACACCCCTGTGCAGTCACAGTCCCCCCCCTCCTGTCCCTGTGTGGGGTCACAGCTCAGTGTGAGCCAGGGAAGGGGTTTGGGGGAGCCCACAGGGGGGTGGTGATGGCAGCGCCGGGGCTGGGAGGGAGAGGTTTATTTTGTATATGAATGATTTTTAATGAATGCAATATTAATCCTTGCAGATGAGCAATAAAATCGTTAAAGTCTAATTAAACTATAAGGAAAAAAACCCAAGTGCTGGCCCTGGTGAGCAGTTTGTTTGGAAGAGCAAGAGAATGCCGTCCCTGGGGCGCTTCTGAGTTGAGTCTGGGTTCTTGGTACTCTCCAGACGGGCTTTGGGCACCACGGGGCCCCTGTGGCTGCTCCAGGGTCCCCAGTTTGGTGCCCCAACCCCTCCAGGGCCCCACGGCTGGGGCCTGATCCCCTCTAAGTTTAAACCCCACCAGGTCGCTCTGTCTGGTTCCACTCTCAGCCCCACTAGGCCCCGTCTTTAGGGCTCTGGATTCCACCCTAAATCACAGGATTTGAAGCTCCATCTGTCCCCGACCCCTCAGCCCGGGCTCTGCCCCTTCCTGCCTCTCCCAACATGGCGGCCTCCAGGGCCGGGAGTGCGGAAGTGCCGCTCCCAACATGGCCGCCCCCACCTCTTCGCCACGCCTAAGATGGCGGCGCGCAGGCGGAGCACTCCCTCCTGCATTCCCGGCCGGGCGCTGCCCCCTTCACGGCCACCGGGGGCGGGGAGCGATGGGCGGGGACGCGGCTGTCTGGACGGGGGGCAGCGGGATTGGCGGCCGCAGCTCCCTCGCAGCAGCCTCGGCGGCCTCGCCGTTCCTCCAGTGCCACTCCCAAGATGGCGGCGGCGCTGCCCCGGCTCTCTCTGCCGCTCCCGCGAGAAGGGGGGGTGAGTCCTCGCGAGAGCGCGCGGGGCCCAGCGCCGACATGGAGCCGGGCGGAGGCGGCGCGGGGGTCCCGGGGCCGCTGCCGGGGAACAGCAGAGGCCGTGGCGGAGCCGCGGGGCCCGGCAAGGCCCGGGATTTGGGCCGCCCGCCGCGCAAGGACTCCGAGGTCAGCGCTGCTGCCGCTGGGCCCGGTTCCGCGGGGTGGGGGGGGGAGGGAAAGCGGCCTTCCCGGGTGAGGCGGGGCGGACTGGACCGGACCGGACCGGACCGGACCGGGCCGCGTCCTCCTCCCCGCTGTGAGCCCGGGGCTGCGACGCTGCGCTCCGGTTCTGCCGCTCGCTAGAGTTTTGACCCGCGCGGTGTTTGGGCTCCGCCGTCACTCCGGGCCGGTCCTGGCCCTTCCGCTCCCCCTGGAGCCCGAGCTTTGGCACCGGTTCCCCTCGGGCCCAAAGCCTTGGCCTGGGCCGCTAACACCGGGGCTTTCGGGACCGGTGCCAGCTCTGTGGGGCCGGCCAGCACCGGGGCTCTGGGGATCGGTGCCAGCTCTGTGGAACTCCGAGGCCCCTCTGCCAGGCCGGTGCGGTACCGGCTGTGCCCAGGGTCGGTACCGGGCCCGGGTGGTGCCGGTTTCCCGTTCATCGTTCTCTTTCCCACCTCTGGGTTGGTTTCACCTGGATGAGACAGGAGGGGGTTTGGTCCTGGGCCACCAGAGGGTCCTGGCAGTGGCCACGACTGCTTCAGGGCTGCTCTGGACCTCTCCCCAGCTCGTGCTGGCTCGGTACCGGCCCGGTACTGGCTCCTCGGGTCTCCGTGTGTCAGGTTGGTCCAGAGATGGCTCAGACCAACCCCTCCAGGTGAGGTGAGGTCCTCCAGGTGAGGACCCCCGAGCCCCCCTGGGTGCTCAGAGGGCTGCATGGGACTGGGTTTATCCCGACTTCTCCAGCACGTTCCCCAGGTCCAGTTTCATATCTGGGTTGGCTCCAGAACCGTCTGGTTCTGTGAGCATCCTCACCAAGGTGGGGGATGCTTGGATGGAGGAGCTCAGCACGGACCCAGCAGCCCTGAGAGAAACCAAGGGTTGGATCTGTCCCTCAGGGGCTCAGGATTTGGGTCAGGAGGGTTCTGCTGGGGTTAAAGGGATTTGATGGTTCATGCCCTAAGACACCTCCTGGATGTTTTTCCAACCTCACCAAAGCTGCTTCTGAGTGTTCCATCCTCACTGTTCCCATCCTTCCAGTAACCTTTGGATTGGGGGGGAGCCCAAATTTTCACCCGTGTCTGCAGAAGGAGCTCTGAGGCCTCCCAGGTCCCACCCCCCCCTCTCCACCCCGAGGTGAAATCCGCCCCCTTCTCTCCTGCTTTATTTTTTTTGGCCGTTTGGGGCTCCCGGGAGTGTTCCGGAGGTGGTGCAGTGTCAGGAGCTGCGGAGCTGGGATGGAGATGCAGGAGGTGGGGAGGAGTTCCCCTGGGAACGATTACACTGCTCCTGCGGGAGCATTTTTGGACTCTTAAAACCGAAAATGCCATCATGGATTTGTGGGGGGATAAGGGGAATTGGAAATATCCCGGGGTGGGGGGTGTTGGAATTTGTGTGTTTTTTCCTCTGCAGTTTAACTGAATTCCACCTTTGCTTGCAGGGATATTCGGAGTCCCCAGACCTGGAGTTTGAATATGCAGATACTGATAAATGGGCAGCAGAGCTCTCTGGTAAGGGGGTTGTCCTGGGAAATCAATCAGTCAATCAGTCGATCAGTCATCCAGGATTTTCTTTCCTGGTGGTGATGAGAGGAGCTCTTCCAACTCCACTATTGCTCTCTTGATGTCTTTCACTGATACTGAAAGTGAGATGTGCAGTTAAATTTTTTAGCCTTATAGCGAGTATGGAATTTGCATTTCCCTCATCCTGGATAAGATTTCCATCTGTGTGGCTGAGCTGCAGCTCTCTCTGCCAGTTCAGTCCAGGTTTGTTGGGAGTTTTTTCCTCTCTGCTCCTTTGACAGAGCTGTACAGCTACACGGAGGGTCCGGAATTCCTGCTCAACCGCAAATGCTTCGAAGAGGACTTCAGGATCCATGGTAAGAACCTTCTCTTGCACCTCTCAGCCCTCTGGGGAGGGAAAGGGATCTCCTGGAGGAGACACGGGGCTCAAGGTGTTACTGCTGTGTCAGAAAGCTGGAACTGTACACTGCTGATCTCTGGGTTTGCACTGGAGAGCTCCCGGGTGCAGGGGGGTTGGCCCCAGGGTGCATCTCCCCCTGATTGTTGATGTCTGTGAGGTGGTTGATTGGTACCAGGATGGATTTGCTGGAACATCCTGGCAGCAACTCTGCATCCAGCTCATTCCAGAGGAGGCCCTGGAGCTGCTGGGAGGGCTGGAGGAGCTCTGGAGCCAGGGGGAGAGCGTAGGGGGTGTTCAGCCTGGAGAAGAGAAGGTTCTGGGCAGACCTTAGAGCATCTTGCAGTGCCTGAAGGGGCTCCAGGAAAGCTGGGGAGGGACTTGGGACAAGGGCCTGGAGGGATGGGATGAGGGGGAATGGATTTAAACTGGAAGAGTGGAGATTGAGGTTGGAGATGAGGAAGAAATTGTTTGGTGTGAGGTGCTGAGCCCCAGGTTGCCCCCAGAAGCTGTGGCTGCCCCATCCCTGGCAGTGTTGAAGGTTGGATGGGGCTTGGAGCCCCTTGGGCTGGGGGAGGTGTCCCTGATCATGGCAGGGGCTTGGAACTGGATGAGTTTTAAGGTCCCTTCCAACCCAACCCAACCCAACCCAAATTCCATGACTCTCTGTTCCCTTTGGGAAGGAAGCTGCTGCAACCCTGTTTTCCATCACACTGGATCCTTTCGAGCTTTTCCAGCAATGCTGGTGTCCAGGGCAGACAGAGGTGCCCTGTGTCCTCACCCTGCCTGCTTTGTTTTTGCAGTGCAGGACAAGAAATGGACAGAACTGGACAAGAACCAGCACCACACCCACGCCATGAGGCTCCTGGATGGGCTGGAGGTCACTGCACGGGAGAAGAGGCTGAGGGTTGCCCGAGCCATCCTTTATGTTGCCCAAGGTGACACCAGCCTTCTGCCCACTTAATTTCCCCATTGCAACATTATTTTCTATCCCTGTATCTTTCATTTCACCTGGGATGTCTGGAATGAAGCGAGTTCCCAGGGGAGCCAGGCAGTTTATGGGGATTTTGTCTTGTCCTTTTCCAGTCCTGCCAGACCTGGACAGTTCCATCTGAATTTTTGCCTTAAAATTAAGAATGTTTTGTTTTATTTTTTTCAATTCCCCCTCCAAAGTGCTCTGTTGGTGTGGGGCGGGCCTGAGGGTCCCTGTAGAGGTGGGGTGCAGTGAGGGTCTTGTTGCAGGCACATTTGGGGAGTGTGGCTCTGAGGCTGAGGTGCAGGCCTGGATGAGGTACAACATCTTCCTCTTGCTGGAAGTGGGAACCTTCAATGCTTTGGTGGAGCTGCTCAACATGGAGATTGAGTGAGTACCAGGGGGAGATGCTGCAAAAGAGGCTCTGGAGCTCCTTGGCAAAAGTTTTTTCCAGTCAGTGGCAATCCTGTTTCTGGTCTGTCTCTCCCTATCCCTAATCTGATCTCTGCAGCTGCTGGAGTGATTCCCATAGTTCTGGGTGGATTATTGATGTAGGATTATTCCTGATTTAAACAGAAATTATCTGTGAGCCATACCGCCAGGACTGGAGTCCCCATCATCCCTGGAGGGGTTTCAGAGCCCTGGGGATGGGGGGCATGGGGTGGGGGTGGCCTGGGCAGGGATGGGGGAAGGGTTGGACCCAAGGTCTGAAAGGGCTTTTCCATCCAGATGGATTCTGTGATTCAGGGTTTCACTCTGGCCTGTGGGTTGCTCAAGGCAGAGTTAAAATGTCTCCCAAGGCCCCTCTGAGGCTGTTTTCCCCCTGCAGTAACAGTGCAGCGTGCAGCAGTGCTGTCAGGAAGCCTGCCATCTCCCTGGCTGACAGCACAGACCTGAGGTATGGAGCAGGGCTGGGACAGGGGGGACATCCAGGGACAAGGGGGGGACCCAGTGACTGCTGAATGCTTTGGTGGGCTGAGACAGAGCTGAGCCTGGGGAGCTGAGGGATTGGGGATGTTCAGCCTGGAGAAGAGAAATGGGGAAACCTCAGAGCACCTTCCAGTTGGATGGGGCTTGGAGCACCCTGGGCTGGTGGGAGGTGTCCCTGGCCATGGCAGGGGTGGCACTGGGGGAGCTTTAAGGTCCCTTCCAACCCAAACCATTCCATAATTCCATCCTGGGGCTGTCCAAGCTTTGGCCCCAGCTCTGTGAGCATCATTGGGTCTGCTCAGATCTGCTCAGTCCCAGATGTCCCATGTGGAGTAAGAGTAAAGTGTTAGAAAGCCATTTTTTTGTGTGTCCTGCTTTAACTTGCAGAGACCTTTTATCCCAGTGCCTGGTGTGGAGCTGGGAATTAGCCTGTGGCTGGGCTGCTCCAGCCTCTTCCAGAGCCCTGGGTGCTGGTGGTGGCTCTGTCACCCATGCCAACCTCTGGTGATTCACCCAACCTTGTTTTTTTTTACAGGGTGCTGCTGAACATCATGTACCTGATTGTGGAGACTGTTAGGCAGGAGGCTGAGGGGGACAAACCTGAGTGGAAAAGCATGAGACAAACCTTCCGTGCAGAGCTGGGTGAGGAGCAGGCACTTGGGATTTGATGGGATGGAGGTTTCCAGGGGTGAGGAATGGGAGAGTGAGATGGAGTTAAGCTGTAGGAATCAGTTAACAGGGACTGGCAGCACTGGGTTGGTTTCTGCTAGGCTGAGCTGAGGGATGAGCAGAAGCAGCCAACCAACCTTCTCTGCTCTCTGAGTGCTCTTTCCTTGGGGTAAAGTATTTGAATATTGGAGCTGTTGTTTCCTCTCAACACTGAGGTTAAAAATTATGGAGGTTGCAAGGCCTTGGAAAGAAGAAGAACTGAAGATTACAGAATGGTTTGGGTTGCAAGGGACCTTAAAGCTCATCTAGTTCCAACACTTTGCCAGAGCAGGGACACCTCCCCCCAGCCCAGGTTGAGATGGGGGATGTGAGAAACCCTGGGAGGGTGCAGGGGTTATTGGTTGGGGTAAGGGCAGGGATGAGGAAACCTGACTGTCACTGCCATCTGGTTCCAGGAGCCCCCCTGTACAACAATGAGCCCTTCTCTGTCATGCTCTTTGGGATGGTGACCAAATTCTGCAGTGGCCATGCTCCTCACTTCCCCATGAAGAAGGTGCTGCTCCTGCTCTGGAAGACTGTGCTGGTGAGGAGAGGTCCTAGGGTGTACTGATACTCTGGGTGTCTGTGTGGCAGAGGAAGGCAGTTCTGCCCTGGGAGCTGGCTGTAATCACCCCCTTCTCCTGACCTTCAGCTGAATGGATTGTGCCCTGTTAAACCCATCCCCAGGTTTCATCCTTGAGGGGAGTGTTGGATATTTGGATACCAGGGGTGGACCCAAAGCAAAGTCCCTGCCTGGTGTCTGGCTGAAGGAAAAAGTCCACACCTGGAGGGATAACCCCCTGTCCCTTCTGTGACACTTCCCTGGCCCTCCACAGCAAGAGCAGTGTGGGGACAGGCAGCTCTTGTTTTACACCCCGGGGGAAGGATTTGGGACTCCTGGAGTGCAGATCCTGCGGGGAGGAGAGGCAGAGGACTCCCCTGGTGCCAAAGAGTGCCCTGTGCTCAGGGTGCTTTGTTCTCCCTTACAGTGCACTCTGGGGGGCTTTGAGGAGCTCCAGAGCATGAAGGCAGAGAAGAGGGAGATCCTGGGCCTGCCACCACTCCCCGAGGACAGCATCAAAGTGATCAGGAACATGCGTGCAGCCTCCCCCCCTGCCTCTGCCTCCGACCTCATTGAGCAGCAGCAGAAGCGTGGTCGGCGGGAGCACAAGGTGAGGCCAAGGACAGAGAGGTCTGGGGAAGAGTGCCTGGAAAGCAGCTTGGTACAGCAGGATCTGGGAGTACTGTCTGGCTGAACATGAGCCAGCAGTGTGGCCAGGTAGCCAAGAAGGCCATTGGCATCTTTGCCTGGATCAAAAACTGTGTCCAGCAGGAGCAGGGACGTGATCGTGTCCCTGGACTCAGCTCTGGTGAGGTCACAGCTTGAGGATTGGAGGATTGTGTCCAGTCCTGGGCACCACAGTCTAAGAAAGGCCTTGAGGTCCTGAAGAGTGTCTAGAGAAGAGCTGTGAGACTGGTGAGGTGTTTGGAGGGCATGTCACATGAGGAGCAACTGAGGGAACTGGGTTTAGTCTGAAGAAGGGAAAGCTCGGGGGCCGTCAGTCCCTGAAGGGAACCCACAGGAAGGCTGGAGAGAGACTTAGGTAAGAATGTCCAGGGATAGGACATGGGGAAACAGTTTTAGAGTGAAGGAGAAGAGGTTCAGACTGCATCTTAGGAAGAAGTTCTTCAGTAGGAGGGTGGTGAGACTCCGGAACAGATTGCCCAGAGAAATTCTGGCTGCCCCCTCCCTGCAGGTGTTCAGGGCCAGGTTGGATGAGGCTTGGAGAATCCTTGTCTGGATGAGAGGTGTCCCTGCCCATGGGGGGTTGGAGGAGATGATCTCTGAGGTCCCTTCCAACGTCAGCTACTCTGTGATTCTGTGATCTTACTGCTCTCTACAGCCACCTGAAGGGAGGTTGTGGAGGGGATGGTGTTGGTCTCTTCTCCCAAGTAACTTGCAATAGGATGAGAAGAAATGGGTGTAAGTTGTGCCAGGGGAAGTTTAGTTTGGATATTAGGAAAAATTTCTTTCCTGAAAGAGTGGTGAGGCATTGGAATGGGGAGTGGTGGAGTTGCCATCCCTGGAGGTGTTGAAGAAGTGTTTAGATGTGGTGTTTCTGGAGATGGTTTTGTCATTGTGGGAGTTGAATTACCCTTGGACTCGATGATCTTGAAGGTCTTTTCCAACCCTGATCATTCTGTGATGAGGAAGGGGACAACTGGGAACTGGACACCCATGTTGGAGCAGTTTTGTCCCTAGGGTGTTCACCTGCCTGCTCTTCTCTCTGCAGGCACTGATCAAGCAGGACAACCTCGATGCCTTTAATGAGCGGGACCCTTACAAAGCTGATGACTCCCGGGAGGAAGAGGAGGAAAATGATGATGACAACAGCTTGGAAGGAGAGACCTTCCCCCTGGAACGGGATGAAGTCATGCCCCCCCCCATCCAGCACCCCCCCAGTGATCGCATCACCTGCCCCAAGGGGCTGCCCTGGGCCCCCAAGGTCCGGTGAGTCCCTGGGGAGAGGGAAGCAGAGGCTGAAAAATCCTGAAAGCTTCAGCAGGGAGGTGGGGAGGGTGGTGGAGATGGTAGGATCTGGTGGTCAGTTTCCTGGCTGTTCTTCCAATGGGGTGGGCTCAGCACCATCTCCTTTAGCTGCCCACGAGGCTTTTCCTCAACACCCTGAGCCTGGGGCTGAAGTGGAGATGTGGCTCTTGTTCCTTTTGTCACAGGGAGAAGGACATTGAGATGTTCCTGGAGTCCAGCCGCAGCAAGTTCATCGGCTACACCCTGGGCAGGTGGGTTCCCCAGAGCCAGCCTGGGGTCTGCTGATTTGAGGAGGGGCTTGCTGGTGCCCTCTACTTGGCCACAGAAGAGTCCTGAGCTCTCTGACTCCTCTGCAGGGGGGTGGTCTCTGACCTGTTTGTGAGGAGGGCTCAGGTTTGCTCCTGCCTGCACCCAGCCTGGCTCTTTCTTTCCCTTTTCCCCAGTGACACCAACACAGTGGTGGGCTTGCCCAGGCCCATCCATGAGAGCATCCGAACCCTGAAGCTGGTGAGTACATGGATGGATTCCCAGATGTTGTTTGGGTGCCCCTTCCCCATCCCTCTGCACCCATCACAGCTCAGGGCCAGGGGTTCATTATCCTGACTCCTCTCCTGCTTGATCAGGTTTTTATCTAATCCATGGTCTCCCAGGCTGGCCGAGTGCCTCTCCTCACTGGTTTCCTCCCTCTCCTCACTGGTTTCCTCCCTCTCCCCACTGGTTTCCTCCCTCTCCCCACTGGTTTCCTCCCTTTCCCCACTGGTTTCCTCCCTCTCCTCACTGGTTTCCTCCCTCTCCTCACTGGCCTTGTCCCAGAGGTGATGCCAGCAGCCACCACCCTGCCCACCAACACCTGGGATAGGATTAATGGGAGGGGCAGGATTTCAAAATCTGCTGGGTCCATGCTGGGGCTGGTGGCAGGGCTGGGGGGCGTCCTTGGTGTCACTCCCTGCTCTGTCCCTTGCAGCACAAGTACACATCTATAGCTGAGGTGCAGGTGCATATGGAGGAGGAATTCCTGCGCTCCCCACTCTCTGGGGTGAGTGTGGGGATGAGGATGGGGTGAAGCTCCCTGGGGGGCACTTGGTCCCACCAGGGCTTTGGGTAGGAGCTGGGGGAGGTGGGGAGGAGAAGTGGTTTCTCTGAGAAAGAGGGGATGGGTGGTGGTGGTGGTGGTGGTGGCAGCTCCTGATGTGAGGTTTCTTGGTCTCTCCTGGCATCAGGGGGAAGAAGAAGTGGAACAAATCCCTCCAGAGATCCTGTACCAGGGCCTGCTGCCCAGCCTGCCCCAGTACATGGTGAGCTGGGGGGCACTGGGGGTCTCCAGGCTCCATGGAGGGGCTTCCCTCCACTGCTCCCTTACCACTCCCCTCTCCCAAAGGTTTTCTCCCCTGTTCCTCCTTCCATGCAGTGGGGAGATGGACCTGTGGCCAGTCCCTTGTTTCCATCCCCTCTTCCATCTCTCCCTCCTCCCCAGATTGCTCTGCTGAAAATCCTCCTGGCTGCAGCCCCCACCTCCAAAGCCAAGACAGATTCCATCAACATCCTGGCAGATGTCTTGCCAGAGGAGATGCCGTGAGTGGCCCTGGAGGATGAGCAGAGGTGCTGGGTATTGGTAGGAAGGGAAGAAGAGGACAGGAGGGAGCCAGGCAGGGTGACACCATTTGGGTTGTGGCCTCCCGGGTGGTCAGACTGTGTTCTGCTGCGTGGTGTGCCAGGAACTGTGTGCTGGTGCAGGGGGAGGTGGCTGCTGAGAGGCCAGGGGGTGATGACAGAACTGTCTGCTGACACCTCCAGGTGTGGGCAGTGCCCCAGCCCAAGGGTCCCTTTGTGTCCCTCAGGACTACAGTGCTGCAGAGCATGAAGCTGGGGGTGGATGTCAACAGGCACAAGGAGATCATTGTCAAAGCCATCTCTGCTGTGCTGCTTCTCCTACTCAAGCACTTCAAGCTCAATCACATCTACCAGGTGAGGTGGACCAGGCTCTGGCCACCCTGCATGGGTCTCTGGGGGTGGACATGACCCACAGAGGGGTCCTGTTCACCCACTTTTCTCCCCAGTTTGAGTACATGGCCCAGCATCTGGTCTTTGCCAACTGCATCCCACTCATCCTGAAGTTCTTCAACCAGAACATCATGTCCTACATCACTGCCAAGAACAGGTAGTGGAAGGGGCTGCCCACCTCCATCCCTGCCTGCTCTGGGGTGGTTGGGGAGGAGTCTCCACTTGCTTTGTCTTTTCACAACCCCTCCCATGGGTCCCTGGGGAGGTGCCTACAGCAGCTGATGCCCATTGGGGAAAGGTGGGGTTTGGGGGAGCAGCGTGACCTCCCCCTCTCCTTCCTGCAGCATTTCTGTCCTGGATTACCCATACTGTGTGGTGCATGAGCTGCCTGAGCTGACAGCAGAGAGCCTGGTGAGTCCCTTCCTACTCTGCCAGGTCCTGGGGGGCTTCCCAGGGGCTGGAGGGGGCAGCAGGAGCTCCAGCACCCAACCCTGCCTCCTCCTGCTCAGCCCCTGAGAGGCCAAGGGGCTGAGGAGATGATGAGGAGAGCAGAGCAGCTTCTCCTCATCCCCACTCCCATCTCTTCCCTGACTCCTGCCTCTGCTTCCCTGCAGGAAGCTGGAGACAACAACCAGTTCTGCTGGAGGAACCTCTTCTCCTGCATCAACCTCCTGCGCATCCTCAACAAACTGACCAAGTGGAAGCACTCCCGGACCATGGTGAGGGCTGAAGAACCCCCTGGGATGCTGGGATGGGGTTGTCACAGGGTGCCCAGGCTGGGGGAGGATCATGGAATGGGTTGGGTGGGAAGGGACCTTAAAGCTCCCCCAGTGCCACCCCTGCCATGGTCAGGGACACCTCCCCCAGCCCAGGGTGCTCCAAGCCCCATCCAACCTTCAACACTGCCAGGGATGGGGCAGCCACAGCTTCTGGGGGCAACCTGGGCCAGGGGCTCAGCACCCTCACACCAATTTCTTCCCCATGTCCAACCTCAGTCTCCCCTCCTCAAGTTTTAACCCATTTCCCTTGTCCTCTCCCTACCCCCCCATGTCCAAAGCCCTCCCCCAGCTTTCTTGTAGCCCCTTCAGATATTGGAAGATTGCTCTGAGCTCACCTGGGAGCCTCCTCTTCTCCAGGCTGAACACCCCCAATCCCTCAGCCTGGCTTCCCAGGGAGGTGCTCAGCCCTCTGAGCATTTCAGTGGCTCTACCCTGGACACATTCCTGGAGCTCTGTGTCCTTCTTGTGTTGGGGACTCCAGACCTGGACCCAGTACTCAGGTGGGGTCTCAGAGCAGAGCAGAGGGGGAGAATCCCCTCCCTCAACTACTGTCTGTGCTCTTTTGGTGAAAGAGCTCTTTTTTCTTCCTCCTGTTCTGAGGGTGCCCCCCAGACCTCTCTGTGGAGGCAAGAGGGGGTGGGTGGCAGGGTTGGTGTGTGGCACATGTGCCATGGGAGCTGCCAGGTCCCCATGTCACCTCACTGTCCCCTGCTGCCCTGGGGGGCTCTGTTCCCTGCAGATGTTGGTGGTGTTCAAGTCTGCACCCATCCTGAAGCGGGCACTGAAGGTGAAGCAGGCCATGATGCAGCTCTATGTCCTGAAGCTGCTGAAGGTCCAGACCAAGTACCTGGGCAGGCAATGGAGGAAGAGCAACATGAAGACCATGTCTGCCATCTACCAGAAGGTCCGGCACCGCCTCAATGACGATTGGGCCTATGGCAATGGTATGGCTGGGGGGCTGCAGGGTCCCCTTACCCACTGCCAATCCTTCCTGGGGCAGTGGCAAAGACTCAGAGAATCATTTGGGTTGGGAGGGACCTCTCAAGGGCATCCAGTCCAACCCCCTTGCAGTCAGCAGGGACACCCTTACCCAGATGAGGGTGCTCAGAGCCTCCTGACCTTCAACATCTCCAGGGATGAGACTTCAGCCACCTCCCTGGGCAGCCCATTCCAGTGCCTCTCTGGAAAGAATTTTTTCCTAATATCCAACCTAAACCTCCTCTGGCAGAGCTTAAGCCCATGGTCTCTTGTCTTACTGGTAGCTACTTGGGAGAAGAGACGGACCCCCCCCCCTGGCTCCAACCTCCTTTCAGGGAGTTGTAGAGAGTGATGGATGAGGTCTCCTCTGAGCCTCCTCTGCTCCAGACTGAACACCCCCAGCTCCCTCAGCCCTTCCTCAAAGCAGGAATCTGTGCTGTTCCTCACAGAACCTGTGCCATTGTTCCACTCCCCTCCTGCTAAAGAACATTTTCCTCCCAACCAACCTAAATACACTCTAATTTGAAGCCCCAGGGAGGAAGCTGAGACCTCATCCCTGGTGATCCTCAAGATGAAGCTTGATGAAACTCTGAGGGAAAGGACCTCTAGAGGTCCCTTCCAACCCCAATAATTCTCTTGATTCAATGCCCCTTTGTGCACCCAGAGCTGTCACTTTGTCCCTCATGCTCTGTGCTCTCAGCTCTGGGGGTTGTGGTGGCAGAAGCATGTGGCAGGTGACAGCAGCTGCTGGAGCCATTTGCTCGCCCTGTGCTCTTCACAGCGACCCTCCACAACCCTTCCTGAAGGACTGGGGTTGGCTGCAAGCTCTCCAGCTCCCTTCCAACCCCACCTTTTCCCTCCTGCCCAGACCTGGACGCTCGTCCCTGGGATTTCCAGGCTGAGGAGTGTGCGCTGCGCGCCAGCATCGAGCGCTTCAACTCCCGGCGCTACGACCGAGCCCACAGCAACCCTGAGTTCCTCCCCGTGGACAACTGCCTGCAGAGTGTGCTGGGTCAGAGAGTGGACCTGCCCGAGGACTTCCAGGTCAACTATGACCTCTGGTTGGAGAGGGAGGTCTTCTCCAGACCCATCTCTTGGGAAGAACTGCTGCAGTGATGGACAGATGGATGGGGAGGGGGTTTGGGGACATCTCCAGGCCAGCTCAGTGCTGAAGGACATGGGGACTGGGGTTTGGGATAAGGGGGGGAAAGGTGGAACCCCCACACACACACATTCGTGGGCTTGGGAAGAGCTGTGGGGATCCTGCCCAGGCACTGTCCTGCCCCTCTGCCTCCATGCCAGGTTCGAAGTGAAGGCTTGGTGGAGGTCACAGTGTCCCCAGAGTGCCCCGTGGGGGGACACCTCTCCATCTCTCCATCCACACCTCTGTGTGCTCCATCCCGAGGGGTTTGGGTGTATCATCCCCTCCGCCTCCTGCCCCCCCCAACTGGTGCAGGGAAGGGGGAGATGAAGGGGGGGAGGAGAGTGGGACAAATGCTGAGAGACTTGGGGAGCAGAGGCAGGAAAAGTGTGTCGTCGTCCCCCTGCCTAGGCCCTGCTTGGGGACACGGGGCTGAGGGGGATTTGGGGGCGGGGGGTTCAGGGTCTGGGGTGGGCTGGAGGCTGCAGTCCGCCCTCACCCCGCTGGGGGGGGTGGGTGAGCTGTACAGATCGAGAGAGAATATCGCGACATCTCTGCGCCCGGGGTGTTGGTCTGTCTGTGTCCTCTTCCCCTGGGATCCCTCCTGTCCCTCCTGGGCTCTTCCCTCTGTCCCCACCCCCTTGGGCTCTGGCTGTGTCCCTGCTGCCCACGTTGCCCCTGGCCATGTAACCCCCCCCACCCCAAAGCCTGTCCCTCACACCATGCCTCAGTTTCCCTGCCAGAGGCCCAAATCCCAGGAGGTTCCCTCCTGGATTGAGGGGAAAGGGAGGCAGAGCAGGGGCTCCAGCCCCCCCCTCTCACCACCCCCAGGCTGCTCTCCTTCCCCCCAGGTGCCGCTAGCATCCCTACCAGCCCCCCCAAACCCCTTCCCCAGGGCAGGACAGCCCATAGGGGAATTGGGTTTCCTTTACTCTCTCCTGCAGCCCCGCCAAAATCTTCCTCAGCAGCCAAAGCTGTAAATAACTTATGAAAAAAAAAGTGATTTATTGCTTGGAAATCCCCTCCGGTGGAGGGGGGGCTGTGAGGTGCCTCAGGTGAGGGTGGGCACCCACTGGGTGCACTGCCAGGGTGTTGAGATGGGTTGGGTGCAGAACAGCCTCAAAATTATAGTTCAATTGGACTGAAAACTTTGGGGGTTTGGCCCAAATTGGGCCTCCCTGGAGGGCTGTGCTGCCTGATCCAGGTTCCCCCCCCTCAGGATACAGGGGCTGGAGGCAGTCTGGTGCTGCAGTTCTGGGGTGTCTTGGAACTTTATAGGGTGTCTTTGGCACTTTTGGGGATGGTTTAGGCAGTTCTGGGGGGTCCTGGGCAGTTTTGGAGAAGTTTTGGCAGTTCAGAGGGGTTTTATCTAGTTTTTCTTGGGGGGTCTTTGCCAGTTTTGGGGCTTCTGTAGCAGTTTTGGGATAGGTTGAACAGTTTTAAGGTGCTTTGGCAATTTTGGACTGGTTTTAGCTGTTTTGGGGTGGTTTTTTTCAGTTTTGTTCTGTCTTTGGCAGCTTTGGGGTGTCTTTGGCAGTTTTGTGCTGGTTTTGGTAGTTTTGGGGTGGTTTTTTGCAGTTCTGGGGTGTTGGGTTTGGGGTTTTTTTCAGTTTTGGGGGGGGGGGTCTTTGACAGTTTCAGGCTGGTTTTGGCACTTCCGGGGGAAAAAAAAAAGGGGGAAAACCCTTTAATTTGCCCACTTCTTCCCCCCAGCACCCCACCCAGAAGGGTACCAGGGGTGGGGGTCCCACCCAGCAGGACTGGTGACCCCACCAACCTGCTCCCAAACTCCTTGGTGACAAACACACATTCTGAAGAGGGGGGTGTGTGTGAGTGCTGTGTCCCACCCCATGGCAAGGGGGCGGGGGGAGGCTCACGTAGCCCAAGTCAGCAAACTGCTGGTCCCCTCTTTGCTTTTCATCCTCAGTGGCACCAGGGGAGAAGATTTGTAGTCGTGTTCGGGGATTGGGTCGAAGGGGGGGGGGTGGGTGCCCAGCCCTGGAGGCGGGGGGAGGCTGTGCAGGGAATAGAGGGGGTTGATGCTGGGGTGGGGGCCGGGAGAAGAAGGGAGACCCATGAACCCAGCGAGGTTGCTGTGAGCAGGGGGGTAGGGGGACATGCAGGGGGATGGGATGCTCTCGGGGGGGGGTAGGAGCCCCCCAGGACTGCCAGGACCCGAGTTTGGCCACAGGTTGTTCTGCAGCTGGAAGACAAGACCGAAAAAAACCCCAAAACCATCCCAAAGTGAAAGGGTGTGTGTGTGTGGGGGGAAGGATAAAGAGTGGGGACCACATCACCCCCTCCTCCCCCTTGGATCCCAGTCATCCCCCCTCACCAAAACCAGGTCCCCCCGAACCCCTCCTGTGTTCCCTCCCCCCCCCGGCTCTCCCCCAATCCCCTCGGAGCCTCCCTCACCCCCCCGGCGGTTCCCCCAATCCCCTCCCCAGCTTCCTTCCAACTCCCCACCCCCGGATCCCCTTCACCCCCCCTGGGTTTCCCCCAACCTCCCGTGGGATCCCCCCCTCCCCAGGATGCAGAGCAGGCGCTGCCTTTTTTTTATTTGCATTGCCTGGAGTGGGGGGGGAATTAAATCCTGGTTGAAATTTTCCTCCCCCCTTCCTTCCCGTGCCCCCAAAGTTGAGGTTTAAATTATTTTTATGCTTTTTAGTGTTGAGGGGGAGGGGGGGAAAGTCAGTTTTGCAGAAAAGAGGGGGGGGAAGCAGTGATGGATGTAGGACAGCACAGGGGTGGGGGTTTTTTGGGATACATACCCCCCCACCCCGAAACCTGCCCCATAAGGGGAGATGGGAGCGGGGAGAACACAAAGCTGGGTGATGGGGGTCACCCTGTGGGGGTGGGGAGTGCAGTAGGACGGGACCCCTGCCCGGGGGTTGTCAGGAGGGGGGGACAGCTTCCCAGCATCTCTCACCTCCTGGATTTTCCCAAACCGCTCCCGTTTGCGCCACTTGGCCCGGCGGTTCTGGAACCAAACCTGGGTGGGGAGAGGAAGGGATTGAGGTGCCGGGAGCCTGGGATAAGCCCCCGCCCCCAACCTGGGACCACACTCATCTTCCTGGCAGGAAAAAAACACAAACCTATGTCACGATGTCCCAGTATCGCGATAAACCGGAGGTGAGGGGAGGAAGCCGCCCTCGGAGCTCCCCAGATCCCTTCTCTCCCGAGAGCAGGAACCTCTCTTATCCCGCTTGGAAAACGAGGTCCCTGCTTCCCCCCCCACTCCCGCCCGGTTCTTTTCTCTCCTTTACCGCAGGTCTCGGTGCAGGATGAGGCCCTTTGGGTCCTGCAGGGTCCCCCTGACCCACCTGCATGTCCCCCCCGTGCTGGGCTGATGACAGCTCCAGCAGCAGCTCCCAGGGATGAGGAGAAGGAGGAGGAGGAGGTGGCACCGGGCTGCTCCCCACGGGGCTCCCACCCATTCCATCTCAACCCCCCCAAAACCAGGGCTGGAGGGGCTGTGCTGTGGGTGCTGTGTCCCATGCCTGGGACATGTCCCCAGCTCCTGCCCCACAGGGAGGGCAGCACCAGGACCTGGTGGCACCCCATGGGTGCTCCCTTCATCACCCCGGATTTGGTGGCACTCCATGGGTGCTCCCTTCTCCCTTTGTCATCCCTGTCTTTGCTTTCCACCCCACCCGGTGCCCCTCCAGCCACCTCTTCCCACCGGGAGCCTCAAACCGCATGGAGATGCCCCCAGGAAGAGCTCCAGCTCTGACACAAGTGGGACATGGGCAGCCAGGTGGGTGACAAGGACGGGACATGCCAGCCCCAGCCCCATCTGTGCTATCCTCCTGGGATGGCAGCTCCATCGCTGAGAGTCCTGAGGATGATGGGGACATTGGGAAATCCCGGTGGGGGATGCTGGGAGGGGGAAAGATTGGCAGGGACCTCCCAAATTTTGGCTCTCCTCACCCCTTGGGGAGAAGTGGAGAGAGCTTAGGGAGGGATCCAGCACCTGCACCCTGTGCCCTGGGCTGGTATTCCCCCTCTGGGGACTTCGAATAAACCCCTTGGGAAGAACAACTCACTCAGCAGCACTTTGCAGAGGAGGGAAAAAAACCTCCTCCAGCTCTGCCCAGCACCTCCTGAGGTGACCGTGCCCACCCCTGGGGGATCCAGGGACCCCCACCCATACCTGCACCCTGGCTTCCGTCAGCTCAGTCCTCAGTGCCAGCTGCTCCCGGGCATAAACGTCGGGATAATGGGTCTTCTGAAAAACCTTCTCCAGCTCCTCCAGTTGGAATGTGCTGAACGTGGTCCTGTTCCTCCTCTTCTTTTTCTTGTTCTTGCCCAAGGGTTCGGGGCCCCCGTGTTCCTGCAGGGTGCTCAGGGGTGCTGCCAGCAGGGACCCCAACTCCCCGGGGGGTTCCCCAGGGGTCCTGCAGGATCCTGGCATGCCCTGGTACCCAGCTTTGCAGCCCTTCTCAGTGCCTGGGGTGGAGAGAGGCACAAGGTCAGGGGGGCAGGAGGGGATGAAGCCTCCCGCCTTCCTGCGGGAACAGAGCAACGGCTTTGGGGGTTCCTCACCGCTTTCCCTCCCTGGGGTGTCTGGTGAAATGGGTTCAAAGGGGATAAAGTCACAGACACATGTTTCAGAGGTCATCTTTGTCCCCTGGGAGGGGCGTTTGTCCCCAGACCATGGGGACACACGGAGCTCAGTGGCTCCGGGTGCTGCTGAGACCCCCGAGGAGCTGAACCAGGAAAGGGACAGCCCTGGGATGGGGGACTTGGTGGATGGGAAGGGGACAGCTTGGGGAGCTCAGCAGCTGAGGGGACACAGAGGCTTCATCTAGGAAGAAAATGCCCATAAAATGCTGGGTTTTGCCTTAACTTCACTCCCACCCCAAGCTCCAGAGTCCTGGACTGGCTGCAGGTGGCAGCCACCACCCCCCTCAGAGGGACAGGATCGGGCCCACTGCCCAGTCCTGAGCTGGGGGGGGGGGGGGGAGGGGGGGAAATGGGCTCCCTGGTGCCCATCCTTGGTGCCCAAGGATCCTCCTTCCCGGTCCATTATCCTAGAGAAATGGGGGTCCCCAACCCAGCTAGGGCTCTGCACCCCCAAAACCAGCCCCCACCCGTGGCCTTTTCTGGACTTTTGGTTTTGATTTCTGGTTGTTTCCCAGTTAAGGCAATTTGGAGATTTTGGCGTGCAGCTGAGAGCTGAGATGCAGCTGCTTTGAATTAATGGGAGAATGGTATTTGGGGAGGGGGATCTGAGGGGGACAATTGCTCCCCAGCCCCCTCGGTACCGACCTGGCTACACACCCCGGGGGGGCAACAGCAAAGGGACGAGGTCAACTTGGCCTTTCCTCCCTGCTTTGTCCACCAAAGAGCTTGGCTGCTGGGCCAGGGGGGTTTAATGATACAAAAAAACTCCAAAACCAAGCAAAGAAACAAACAAAAAACCCACCCCAAACCAACCAAAATAAAAATATCCTGTTGACAAACGTGTCAGGTTTGGGGTTTTCCCCCTTTTCCAAGGCAAGGCGCCGCATTTCTGAGCAGTTTTGGGGTTGGAGACAAATAAATAAATGGCCAGAAAGAAAGAGAAGGCAGGAAGAGAGCAGGATACAGGCATGTAGCTAAACAAACACGGCATTGCAGGGGGACAAAGAGGACTGGAAAAAGGGGAGATATATAAATACATTTATATATATTTATCCCCACACCTCCTTCTTCATCTGACACCCCCTGAAAGATTTGGCAGGGCTGGGGAAGGCAGCAGCTGGGGAGCAGCTGTTTAATTCTTGGGTTAAGCGGGAGGGGAAAGGAGAACTCCAAACTCCAAAGGGATCGTTAGGAAAGGGATGGGGGCACGGAAAGGGCTCCCAGGAACAGGGAGGTGGTGGTTTTGGGAAGGCCCCACAACCACCCTCTAAAACCACCGCCGGGGCTTGCAGCATCTCACCCGCCGTCCCGGGAGCAGGTAAGGGAGATGGAGAGGACCGGCTCAGGGGCCTTGGGGGTTTTTTTTCTACCTGTTTTTTCTCCCCCCTTGGTTGGGAGCAGGGCAGCTTTGCCAAGCCCCACCTGGTTCCCATTACACCCCCAGTGCTGCATTTTTCTTATATTAAAGAGAAAATGTTGGGGTGGGTATGTGGAGGGGGGAGAAATAAAAAGCCGGTGGGACCTGGGAGCTCCTGAGGGAACAGGATGAACCCGGTAAGTCCCGACGGGAGGGAAAGGACAAGGGAAGAGGTGGGAGCGATGGGGAGAGCCTCGGTGAGAGACGGGTCCGAGCCTGGAGAGGGGTGCGGAGTCCCGGGAGCCGTGCACCGGGATGTACCGGGAGCCCCAAGAACCGAGCAGCGAGGAGGTGGATGCATTGGGGGTCCCGGGCATCGGGGAGTGGGATGCAGAGTGAGCCGAACACTAGGGAACTCCGGGGAACCGGGACCGCCGGCGCTGGGCACCGGGGAGCTCCATGCTTTGCCAGCCCCAGAACCGGGCACCGAGGCTCGGGAGCCCTGGGCCTGTTCGTGCTGCCGCGGGTCCCGCCCGGTGAGTCCTGGACAGGGCCGGGCTCCGTCCCCGGTAACGGGCTCCGTCCCCGTCGGGACGCGCTGCTCCTCGTCCCGGGCCGATCCCCGCCGTCGCGACAGCGAGCCCGGGTCTCTCCCACGGCTTCTTCTCCCTCTTTCCCCTCCTAAATTCCCCCTTTATGAAGGGAGGGAACGATCCTGGAGACCTCGGCCTCTGTCGCGACACAATCCCGGCTACCAGACCCTTGCCGGCTCCCGTCGGGGGATGCCCTGGCGGTCCCCGCTTCGATGGGGCCATGTCGCGATAACGGCCAACTCGGTGAACCTGATCGGCGACAGGACGCTCTGGGGGGTTGGGGACCAGGGATGGGAGTCCCCACAGACTCTCCGAGGCGGGAATTAGGAAGGACGAAAGAGAAGCAGAGAGGAGTCAGGAGGTGTGTGTATGTGGGGGGGGTGGGGGTCGGTAGTTCTGGGCTCCCCCCCTCCACCCGCCGCTCGCCCCGGTACCTGCAGCCCCGAGCGGATAAAAACGCTTCCCATGGACGGCCACGGCGGGGGGGCCCGGGCTGGAGACCCCCAGGTAGCGGGGTTCTGCCTTGTCCGGTGGGCAGGGGGCCGGGCGGGGGCTGAGCGGCGGTGGGTGCCGGGGGGGACCCGGTGGTGCGATGGTGAAGGCGATGGGTGATCGAGGGAGTCCCGGCCGGGGTCCAACCCGACGAAGTGGGGGGAAAATCGGGCAGTCCGGTGCCTCCATGGCCGCAGATTGGAGGGTTCGCCAGGGGGGTTGACCGGCGGGGAAGGGATTTTGTGCGGGGGGCCGGGGAGGAGGGGGATGGGGGGGATGCGAAGGGAGGGATCGACAAGCACCCCCCCCAAAGCACATACATGCCCCCCCGCACACCCCAGACCAGTCACGTGTGCCCTCCCATCCCCTTCGTTAACCCTCTAATTCCAATTCCCTCCTCCCCCCCAGCCCCAAGGTCCCCTTCCAAGTCGGTCGGACCCCAGCAGCATTCCCTGCTCCATCCCGGGGGAACAGAAAGGGGGGAGAGCCCTGCTCCTCCTCCCCTCCCAGCGCTCCCAGTGTCTCCCAGCTACAGGAAATGCCCAGGGCCCTTAATTGATTTCAAGCTTCACCCCCAACTGTTCTAAGAGGCTCAAAATCCCAGGAAAAGGGGAGAAAAATCCGGTTTTCAGGCACCCTCTGGATTTTTTTACCCCTTTCCTCATCCCATTTTTGTCATTTCCTTCCCCAGGACCAGGGCTGAGGCCTGGGGCAAGTTGATTCAGGGGTGATGGTGGGATAAGGGGAGATGACCCTGGGATAAGGAATCCAGGATCTCCTGGGGTCGTTTCCATCCTTGGAGCTGGTGCTGGGGGGCTTTACTCGGTTTGCCCCCAGTACTGTGGAGGTCCCATCCTGTTCCCCACTCATCAAACACCCCAGGATTCGAGTCCCCCCCATTTTGGCTTCGGTTTCTGCAGTGAGTGCTGGTGTTGGTGCAGAGTGGATGAGAGTTGGCCTGGAACATTATATTTATATATATATATTATATTATATTATATTTATATTATATGTAATTATTTTATTTTATGTTTCACTTTGAATTTTATTTTCTATTTTCTATTTTATTACATATGTATATAAAATTTTAGTTTATTTTAATTACACTCTCTCCTTTTTTTCCTACTCTGCGTCCATCCGCTTCGCAGCCGCGGTGGCTACTCCCCGAGGCCAGGCACTTTTGGGATAGGTTTTTTGGAGGGGAATTTTACAACTCTGGGGGTGTCTCATGGGTCAAATTAGTGATTCCAAGGTTCGGTGTCACGGCGAGAGGGAATGGAATGAAGGGGAAGAAAGAAACGAGCCGCTCTCTGGGCTGAGGGCTGAGTTTTTCCTCCTCCATTTGCTGTTTCTGCACAAGCACAAATCACCGCTTTTCACTCGCCCGGAGACATCGCTCCGGGGCTGGGAAAAATAAAGTGCGGGGCAGGGGCTGAGCTGCACGGGAGCAGCAAAGGGAGGCGGAGCAGGAACAGCTCCCGGGGTGTTCAGCAGCGGAACACCGGGAGAACACTGACCAGGAGATATTTGCTTTGATTTCTCGGAGGTGTCGGGGCAGTCTTTTCATTATCCCCGGCGCAGAGTGAAGCTGGAATCACAAGACAATCCTGTTGTAAAGAGCTTGAGATAAAAAGAGAAGATCTTTATGTTCTAGTTGCGTGGCTTGGCAGCAGCTGTGGGGCTGCCCCAGCCGTGTCGGGTCCTCGCAAAAAAAAAACCAAACCGTGTTAGGGCAGGAGCACAGGGTGGGATCAATCCCAGATGGATTTTCCAGCTCCCCGGGCAGGGAAACTGCGTTTGGGAGGAAAAAAGAATGGCTGGGTTGTGATCCTAGGCTCAAATTTTTCCTGGTAGAGTCCTAGTGGGTGCTGAGTGTGCCCCCTCCTCACCCACCCCCCTGATGCTCCCTCTGCATCCTGCAGTCCTCCCTGGTGCTTTCCCTTCATTCTTCCCAACTGGAGCTGCTGATGTTTTCCCTGGTGGATTGCTCCTGTGTTTTATAAATATTTGTTCAACAAGGACTGGAAGTCCTCTGGAATGCAACAAATCATGAAGTAGTCTAAAAATGAGCATAGTGCCTGGAAGGGCTCCTTAATTTCCACCTGCCTCACCCAGTTTTACTGCTGGAGTTTAATGGGGTTTAATGGTGGAAGGATGAGCCTGTCCACCTGTGCTGGTGGTGTGGGATGGGACTGGTTTGGGATGTGTTGTTTTTTCCATTGCTGGGGCAGGTGGAAGAGGCTTGGGAAATGGTTTTGGCCTCTGGGATTTGGGGGATTTGGGCTCGAGAAGTTTAGGATATCTGTGGGATCGCTTCATGGAGATGCTGAGGACCTCCTGGGTTCTCCTTCTGAACCTGTCACCAACACTCTGTCTTGGATTTTCTTGTGTGTGGAACCAGAGCAGGGTGCCCCAACCTCCTGGATGGGTGGATGGATGCGTTGGGTGCCCTGAGGTCAGGGTGACCGTGGTGGGTGCCTCTCCTTAGGGCACCATGGACCAGGGTTGGGAGGTCCATGTGGTGCTCCAGGGTCTTGCTGGGGTTCATTTACCACCAATCACATTATTTATGGCCAAAGGATGATCCCAACAATCTTTGCTAAAAAAAACCACAAACGACCCAAAACCAACCAAACCTTCCAGGAGAAACTTTTCATAAGGTCCCAGTGTCCAGCTCTGAACAGGGGACAGGACGCTGGGTTGGAAATTCCTTTTTTGTGGATTTGTTTTAATTACATCTGTTTGTAATGTAACTACATTACAAACAAGCCATGGCAAGAAAGCACCAAGTGCAGTGGGATGTTCTGGGGACAAAAGTTTTCTGGTTTCCGTTTCTCTCCTCTGCAGGGATTTCTTCCTCGCCCTCACAGAGCCCCCCCTTTGGCTCTTTGCAGCCCATCGGATCTCCAAGCATCCCCGGGAACTGCTTCTCTTCCCCTGGGATCAGGAGATGCCACTGAAGAGCTCGGTGGGAGGCCGGGGGGGGGTTGCATAGCTCGGGGGTTTGCAGGAACAGTTTCTGCACTTCCTGAGCTTCCCAACCTTACCCGGAGCCTCGGAAATGCTGGTGAGGGACAGAGCAACGTCCGATGGGAGGACCAGGAAAGGGCTTCTCCTTCTCCAAGGAAATGTTTGAAGGTTGAGGGGTGGAGATGAGGCCCAGCAGTCGTGCTTCAGCCCATGTTTTGTTTGTTGTTTTTTTTTTTCTCTCAAGGGGCTTGGGTTTTTTAATCATTATTTTGACTCCGTGTTGTGCGGTGTGGGAAGAATAACTTCCTGGGAGCTTCTGGAGTTGCAGCTGTCTCGGAGGACAAGGGGACAGCTTGGCTACAACATGGGAGGTTCAGGGTCAAGTGAGAAGGGACAGAGCCTGGGGAAAACTGTCCTGCTGCTACCACTATTAGACACCAACCCCCTCTCCAGCTTGTGGCATCTCCATTCCTGTTGGGTGGCTGCAGCCCAAGCTGGGAGCAAGGTTTGGAGGTTCTCCAGACTGGAGGCTCTGCCAGCTCTGCTGCTCCTCAGAACCCCCTGTGTGGATGAAAGAAAGTAGGACAACACAACAGAAGCTATTCCCTCTATCCCCTGGGAGGATGGAGGATGTGCATCTGGGGGAAGTCCATGAGGTTCTTCCCTTGCCTGAGGGACCCAGTTGGCCACACTGGCTGCTCCTCTGCTGGAGCCCCAGGAGGACCTTCTCCTAAAGCCCAGAGGAGTCATCCCTGGCCTGGTTTACACCCTTGTTGGGTGCCAACATACTCCTCTAGTTTGTCTTGGGCATCTCTCTGTCCCACAGGGACAACAATCTTGGCCACGAGCAGCAGAGTATCTGTGCCTTGGTTTGCATTGCTTTGTTGCTAAAGCTGCAGAGCTCCTGGGGTGGTTCTGTCCTCAGCCCTTGTCCATCCCCCTCCCAAATATCCCAGAAAATCCTCCCATACCCAATGCATCCCAGCCTCAAGTTTGATCTTGCTCAGGAATACACACATTGACAGCAGGGAAAAAACCCAACACCCTAACTTTGTTAATTCACTCACTTGTTGGTCCCAACCCTGATTTGTGCTGGTGGGTGGGAGATAGAGCCCCTCACTCTGTCCCTGCTGGAAACCCAGCAGCTCCACCAGGTTTGGTACTTGCTGAGGGTGAGGAGGGTGAAAACAATCCCCAAAACAAAGCCCAAGGAAAAATGTCCACCAAAAATATCCATCCAGGTGGAAAAACGGTGCCCAGAGGCAGGGGCCAACCCCTGGGTCCCACGTGGTTTTCCAGGGATGGAGAGAGGTTTGTAGAGAGCTGTTAAATTCCAGATGATCTGTAGATGGGATACACATTTATAGAGGGGAACATTTACATATTTGTTCATAGTTATATATAATACACAGTTATAGATGGAACATATTTATTCATAATTTAATATAGTACACATATATATAAATATATCATGCATATCCATACACATATATTTAGAGACTTATACACATAATATATTCATGCAGATTTAGGTGGAATACACATTTATAGACATACACATACCATACGATAATGAATATTCAATATGCACATATCTATATACACATGCATATTATATATTCATGTGGATTTAGACAATACACAGTTATACACACATATGATTGAATATTCATATACGTACACCTTTATAGACATGTGCACATTATATATTCATGCATATTAATATATCCATTTATAGCATATACACATTATATATTCCTGTATATTCACACACAGCTTTATAAACACATTTTATAATGAATATTTATATATGATACATTCACAGACACATAAATGCTATATACATTAATGAATATTCATATGTGTTCACCTTTATATACACACGCACATTATATATTAATACATATTCATATATTAATACATATTCATATATTTATAATTTATGGACACATGCACATTTAATGTTCTTGCATATTTATATACAATACACATTTATACACGTTCTGTATTCATGCATATTCATATAAAACACATAGGCATATACACACTATACAACCATGAATATTCATATGTACATATATTCATATACACAAGCTTGTTATATATTCATGAAGATTTATCTATAATACAGATTTGTATATACATGCACATTATATATTCATGCAGATTTCTATAAATACACATTTATAGCCACACAAATTCATATATTCATGCATGTCTGTGCCCATACACAGTTTTTGACCCACACAGCTCTACGTTAATGTATATTTATACAGAACACCCACATGGAGACCTACCCACTGCTATATTAATGCAGATTATACACAACACACCCAGCCCCATTGCCATGTACATGTTCATGCACATTGAGAGCCATGCAGATCGATCTCTGACGCTTTCATTCCACGCAAATGGCATTAAAATCATTTTGCTTACCAGCACTGAACTGTTTTTGTAGCCGTTCACCTTACGGGGGCTTAAAGCCACAGGGATTTGTATCCAGCTGGCACAGAGGTCCAGGAATCACCCCACGGATTTGCAGAAAGCTACAAATTTGCCAAAAATTCTTAGGATGGTGTCGGCTGCTCTGGAGCTAAAATCCTGTGGAGATAGCGAGGAGGGAACCGTGGCTTCTGCAATCACACTGGCACCAGGGAGGATATTTTTTTCTGGGGAATAGTGAAATTGTTGAAACAGCGATTATTTTGGGGGTTATTTAATTTTTTTATTAAGTTTTGTTGTTTAATTTTAAATCTTTTCCCCCCCGTTATTTTTTTTTTTTTCGGGTTAGTTAATTTTTTTTCTTTTCTTTTCTTTTGGAAATCTTTTAAATTCTTGTTTGGGACCCCGGTGTTGATTTTTTTTCAGGGCTGGCTTCGGAGTGTGCCGTAAATTCAGGCTGGTAATAACAACCGAGGAAACCAAAGCCGCGAAAACAAACCGCGGGGCTGGAGCCCGGGGGGGGGGGAATTAAACCCGGCGGGAAAGCCCAGCCCAGAGTTTTTGTAAACGTTTTGGAGCTGGGTTAAAAGATTTAAAAAAAAAAAAAAAAAAAAAAAAAAAGAGAGAGAGAGAGAGAGAGAGAAAAACTACCCCCAAATCAACACTATTTTAGTAACGTAGAAACGGGCAGGTTTTTTTTGCTGATTAGTCATAGTAATAATAATAATTAAAAAAAACCCAAAACAAAACACAAAAGAGCAACTTGAAGAGTTTTATAAAGTGGTTGAGAGGAATAAATCAATTTAATCTCTCCGGGCGGCTTTAAATGAGGATCCGGCCCCTTCCTCGCAGTTAAGGACAGGGGTGGATTTCCAGCGCTGCTTCGTTCCGTTTCTGTAAATAGAATTTTACCCCGGGACTGCAGAGGGATGGATGGATCCTTTCTCCCAGCCCGATGTTGTGCTGTTTACTGGGTGTTTTTTCTGCTTTAATAAGGAAAAAAACCCACAAAACGGTATTTTCAGGCTGCTTTGGAAAGTGCTTCAGGATGGCAAATTCAGCCTTGTTTTGCCTTCCAGCTGCTCTAAATATATATATATATAATATATATTATTAAATTTTTTTTTTGGGGGGGAGGGTGCTGAAATGAAGCTGGGAAGTGGCTGGAGTTGGGATTTGGGAGAGATGCTGGGCTTGATCTGTGCTTGGAGCAGAAATCCCAGTAAATGCGTGTAACTGGGAACCAGCTGGGATTTCTGACTCCTAAAAATCCCAGAATGCTGGGAAACTCGGTAATTCATCTCAGGATTCAAAAGAATTTATCCCAGAAGTGGTAGGATTGGAGTGGATTTGAGTTTCTTACTTTTGAGGGACGCTGATCCAGGATGTAAAGATGAAATAATGGGAGGTAATAAAAGGGGTCACTTTTGGATTTAATATCTATATAAAATTAAGAGCAGGATCCTACCCCTGAACTCCTGCAGCCAGCGTTGTGTCCCCGTGGGAGGCTTTGTGCAGTCAGCTCCTTTTTTCTGGAATTGCATGGGGTGAGTTTGGGTTGGTTTTTTTTGTCTTGTTTTTTTTTTTTTTTTTAAGTTTTTTCATCTGGAAAAATTGTTGGAAACGGTAAAAAAAAAAAGGGGTTTGTTTTGAAGAAGTTTAGCTCCCTGTCTGTGCAAGCAAGAAAAGGCTGAGCTGATCCCAGGAGGGATGAGGAATAAATCCAAACCCGTCATAATCAGTAAGAATTCCTCATTGTCATGGGGAATACATCAAACCCTTCCAGAAAGGAGCTCCAAGATCTTTCCAGTTTCGGGTCCTGGTGATCCCGAATTATCCCGGTGAGGGCCCTGCTGCTACGGAGGAAAACCAACCCCAAAACTCCACTTTGGGATTTTCCAGCTGTTCCCCTCCCCGGTGGATTGATGGATTTATTCCTCTCATCCCCCTAACGAGCCATTTCCAGATTCCAAGGAATTCTACCGGGAGGGGTGAAATCTTGCTCCATAAATCAGAGGTGAAGCTGACAAGTGCTGCCTGCATCATTATCCCGGCGAGCTGGGGAGATCCCAGGTACTGCTGCCTCCTTTGCAAATCCCAATAAATCTGGGAGTAATCATTCCCGACAAAGAGGCAGGAAAAAAGGAGAGAGAGAAAAAAAAACCCAACCCAAAACCAAAAAACAGGCACCGGAAAACATTTTCTTGCCTTCAAATGTAAGTGGAAAATTTATTGCTGGGTAAGCAAACAGGAAAATTTAGGAAATGTGAAAGGAAACAGGAAAGTTTTAGGAAAAATTATTTAGTACAAGGAAAATTCTGTCTGGTGAATCTGTAATAAACAGGGATGCAGAGAGTCAGCCTGTGGTTTGTGGTTCTTGGGATGAATTTGTAGCAAGTCCGAAAAAAATGAAGGAAAAAAAGATTAATTTAATTTTTGAGGAGTAAAATAAAGGGGGAAAAAAAGTAAATAAATCCAAGGATCTCCAACTGTGTTCTGAAAGGACGGTGGAGCTGGAGCCGCTTGCCTTCTGGTTTGTGTTTAGCCTCTGGGGGGAAAAAAACCTTTTTTTTTTTTTTTTCCTTAAGGAGAAGATTTATTTTATGAACTGGCCGACACCTGAAAGTAATTGGAATTTTTTTTTTTTTTTTGGTGGGAAGGGGGGGAAAAGAGCCATCCCAGGGAGCTCTGCAGGGAGCTGGGTTTTCTCACTGCTGGGGCTCCCGTTCCATCAGGGCTCACCCAGATGTGCGGCTCACCCAGACGTGGTGTGGGAGCTTGCGTGGAGCTGGATAGGTGGGGGGGCTCCGGGCCATGGGTGTTTAAGGGTGATGTGCCCTTAACCTCATGGTTCCGTTGAGGAGACACCAGCAGGGCACAAAATGCTCCTCTTTTAGATGGGGAAACTGAGGCACGTGGCCTTGACAGAGGTGTTAAGAGTTGCCAGAATCCCTCCAGCTCTTCCGGGGGTGGTTTGGGTGATGGGTTGGGAGGGATTTAGGTGGCTGCACCACTGAAGGAAGCCAAGAGAGGTGAGGTTGACTCCCAGAAGCCACCTCCAGGTGCCTCCAGAGTTGGTTTTCCCCTCCTGGTCCAGGTGGTTTCCAGTTTTGCCAACTGAGTTTTCCTCTGCCCACAGGCACATCAGCAGGAGCTCGTGGACCTCCCCAAGGGGATTGTACACGTCAAGACAACAAGAGGTAGGGCCAGCAGTGGTGTCAGGATGAATGAAAGGTGACAACGAGTGCTCTGGGGGTCAGGCACAAACCAGGGGCTGTCAAAGGTTCTCCTTCCCACCCATTCCTTCTGCCTGCCCCAGCTCCCAGCCCACCGGATTTAAGGTGTGTGAGGAACAAATTGTGGGGAAAATGGGAAGGAACAGGCAGGAGGGGAGAGGAAAAGCAGGGTGGTGTGGGGTCAAAGTGTCCAGCTGGTTGGAGCATTGGGTGGGCTGGTAACATGGTGCTGGGGATGGAGGGAGGGATGGGTGGGGGGGTGAGATGGGTGGGTGGGAGGGATGGATGAGAGATCGATGGAAGGAGGGAGGGATGAATGGGTGAGCGAATGGAGGGTTGGATGGGTATCTACTGGGCTGAATGAGGCCTTGAGCAATCTGTTATAGTGGGAGGTGTCCTTGCCCATGCAGGGTGGTTGGATTTTGATGATTTTGAGGACCCTTCCTACCCAAACCATTCTATGATTCTATGGTCAGATGGGTGGATGGATGGATAGATGGATGGATGGATGGATGGATGGATGGATGGATGGATGGATGGATGAAAAAAAAGCCAGGGTTGGGGAAGAGCTGAGCCCAGTAGCATTTAAGCTTTGCTGTTGCTGCAGGATGTGTCCAGCACCTGATTATTTGGGTCAGCAAAGCAGAGGTGGTTGGATGGGATACGCATTTTTTCTCAGGCTGTAGAGAAACTTGTCCCTCAGGGATAGGACTCTGTTAGGCTCAGGAGACCTTGGTCCTGTGGAGCTGGTGCTGCTGCTGGCTTTCTATGGGGGTTTTGTGCCTGGCCACCAGTGGAGCTTCTGCAGAGCTCTGGAAGGGTCTTGGCACCCAAACCCAACATGGGTCCTCATCCATGCCAACAGTGCAAACCAAACCAAAGCCACCATGCTAGGAGGGATGTGGAGCAGGCCCAGGAAGCTGGGTGGCCACCAGTGGGTCCAGTCCTATGATTGCAGTGGCCAAATGCACTTTGGGCAGTGGTGTCCCCCAAACCATCATGTCCCACTGCCTTTAATTCTCTCTTAGCAAATGGACCTGTGGGTCTTCTGGGGTGGTGGGAAGCATCACCTTCCCCTCCGTGGTCTTGCTGTAGGTTGAGCAAGGGCATGATTCCTGTCTTCTGAGTTTCTTCCCACTTCCCTCTTGCCATCTGCACCTCATCTCTGGATCCCTGGTGCTCTGTCCCCACCATGACCTCCCCTGCCTGACCCAGCTGGTGAAACGTTTCCTTCTTTCTTGGCCAAAGCTGATAAGGAGAACCAGAAACAGCTTTGACCTTTCAACCCCAAAGCTCCTGGCCAGGAGCTGCAAGCTGTTCTCTATCTCAAGGGTCGTTTGATAGGAAACAAATCCCATGCCATTGAATTTTGAAGCAATTTCATCCCCCCCCAAAAAAAACCCCTCTTTGGCACCCAACAAAAGAGCTCAGTGAAGAGCACTGAGTGGTTTTAACCTTGCTGAGGTACTGGGGTGGTCTGTGCAAGTGGTGGAAGAGGTGTCCTGGGTTGTTGGGATGCTTGAGCATTGGGCAGCTATTCTCTCCTTCCCTTGTGGCTGCTGCTCCCACCTCTGGGAAGCCACCAATGGGGCTCGGGGGGATCTTGCCACCTCCTTTCCTCTCCTCTGAGAAGGTTACACTGAGACCTTGATGTCTGCAGGCCTCAGTAGAAACAGGGAGAGACGGATGGTCCATGAGAATTGATGGTGCAAGTCTGTGGGAGATGGGCTGATTGGGACAGTAGGATTGAATTGAATTGAATTTACTCAGTCCTTGGTATTTTAGCAGATGAATGATGCTCCATCCTTGCTCCATTCCTTTCTCTCCCTCCCATCCTGGAGCAGTGTTGAGGATCAGTGCATCAGCATCATGTTCCTCATTGGTAGAATTCTGGGGGAAAAAAAGAGCTGCTAGGGGTTCCAGAGCACAGCTCAGGGTTCCAGAGCCCCAAGAACTGGAGCAAGGAGCTGGAAAGGAAACCCATGGGTGGAAGGAGGTGGGGAGCCACTTGTGCTGGGCACATGGGTGTCTGGGTGCTGGGGTCCCTGTGGTGTGGGGGCGTTTTGTACCAGGTGGCTTCATCAGCACCTGGACTGACCATCTGATTTGGGTGTAAAGATGCTGATTTGGGTACCAGAGATCCCAGCGTGTCCAGTGATGGATTCTTCCCCTCGAGCAGTATCTGCCTCATGCCAGGAGCTCCCCTTTCCTCCCCTCCTTCCTTCCCAACCCCATCTCTCTCTCTCCCTTCACTCTTCCCTGCCTTTGGAGTTCTCTCCTGGCCCTGTTTTCGGGAGGACGAGAGGATCCAGGGTCCCCCCCTTCTCCTGAGGCCATGTGTGGTGCATGGGATGAGGTTTTATGGGTCCCACCTGGATGCTGCATGCAGCCCCCCCTCCCCTCCTTCCTTTGGCTCGTTGAGGAGGGGGGAGAGGAGTAAATTCAATAATTTCACTGAAGGCATGAGCTCAGCAGAGCCATTTGAGGCTTTCCTGGACATTAACCTCACATCCGCACAGAGGAGTCACGGATGTTAACTGAGGGCCGGCAGCGGTGGAGGGGATGGAGAATGTCCCTCTCTGTGCCTCTGCTCCCCAAGGAGCTGAAAAGAGGCTGCCCCATCCTCCCAACCCACCCGTGGGGACCTGCTGACCTGGGCAGAGGATGAAACTGCCTGGGGTGGTAAATCGGCAGCAGGGAGGTTCCTGCAGCAACGTTCTGTTGGGTGATCCCAGAACCCCAAACTGGGTTGAGTGGGGAGGATCCTTACAGATCATCCAATTCCAACACCCTGCCATGCACAGGGACACCTCCCACCAGCCCAGGGTGCTCCAAGTCCCATCCAACCTTCTACACTGCCAGGGATGGGGCAGCCACAGTTTCTGGAGGAAACCTGGGCCAGGGGCTCAGCACCCTCACACCAAATAATTTCTTCCTTATCTCCAACCTCAATCTCCCCTCTTCCAGTTTAAATCCATTCCCCCTCATCCCATCCCTCCAGGCCCTTGTCCAAAGTTCCTCCCCAGCTTTCCTGGAGCCCCTTCAGGCACTGGAAGGTGCTCTAAAATCTCCACATTACAGCCTTCTCTTCTCCAGGCTGAACACCCCCAACTCTCTTCCCCTGGCTCCAGAGCTGCTCCAGCTCTCCCAGCAGCTCCAGGGTCTCCTCTGGACTCCCTCCAGCATCTCCATGTTCTTCTTATACTTGGGTACCTGAATCCTTAATGTCCCTTTCAACCCAACCCATTCTCTGATTCTCTGACCTGCTTCTGTCCCTCCAGCACAGCAGCCCCAGCCCAGGGAGGAGCAGGGCACAGAGAGTGGGTGCTCAGGGGGGTTAAATTTTGAAACATCCCATTGCTCCATCTCCATGTAGCATCCCCCGGGGGGGGGGAGGTGGGTGTGGGGAGATTTTTCAGCAGGGGACAGCACAGAGCCTCCTCTGCATCCCTCCCACCAGCAGTAATTTCATTAACTCCTTTGGTTCAAAGGATCTCCAAGCCCGGCAGCGAGGGACACACTGACCCCTTGAAAGCTGAAATCCATCCCTTCATTGATTCCAGCTCCCAGCCCAGCCCCTTCCCCTTCGACCTGCACAGGGGATTCATTCCTCTCCCTCTCACTTTTGTTCCCCCTGAAAGTGTGGGGGTGGGTGGGAGCGGAGCAGCTTTATACCAGTTGGTGGAGGTGATTTATCCCATCAAGGAGTGAGGGGTTGGATCCCAACTTAGCCTGGAGCAGAGGAGGCTGAGGGCTCTCTGCAACCCCCTGAGAGGAGGTTGGAGCCAGGGGGGGTCGGGCTCTGCTCCCAAGGAACAAAGGATGGGACAAGAGGAACTTTTGGCTTCAAGTTGTGCCAGGAGAGGTTTAGGTTGGAGCTGGGGAACAATTTCTCCCTGGAAAGGGTTGTCAGGGCCTGGCCCAGGCTGCCCAGGGCAGGGCTGGAGTCCCCATCATCCCTGGAGGGGTTTCAAAGCCCTGGAGATGTCGGGATGAGGGACATGGGGTGGGGGTGGCCTTGGCAGGGATGGGGGAAGGTCTGAAGGGGGCTTTCAGACCCAAGGTCTGAAAGGGCTTTTCCACCCAAAAGTATTCTACAGTTCTATGATCCAGCCCCAAAAGGAAGCAGAAACCCCCTCCTTTGGTGGGAACATGGCAGGAAGACCTTTTGCTATAGGAGGAAAAACTCATCTGCTCTGCAGGAATCAGGTGCAGGATCTGTGCATGGCCACAGGATCCATCATCCCAGCAGCCTCCAACACCTCCACCTGGCTGGGAGCTGCTGTGCTGTGACAACCCCTCTGCCCATGGGAAGCCCCCATCCCAGTGGGGCAGCAGTGGCAGCAGGATTTGGGATGATGCTTTCTTCCAAGGGCCCCTCAGGAATACACGAGGGCACCTGGAAGCAGAGCTCCTGTTTGTTGTTTTAATAGAGAGCAGACAGACCCAGAGTGGGGAAGCTCTCCTTGGAGCAGCTGGGAGGAAGGGAGAGCAGGGAAGATGCTGGTGGAGGGGTTCAGCCTCATCCTGAGTCACTGTTCATCCTTGTCATCATCAGTTCTGGTGGCAGCAACTGGAGGGGCCCTGGTTCTGCAGCTGCTGCCTCCTGGTTTCTCCTTGACTGAGGGTTAAACATGGCTCTTGGGGTTGATTTAATTGAAGATTCCCTGTAAACATCTTTCTTTCCTTCTCCTGCAGCCTTTAGAAGAGAATGAAGATGAAGATGAAGATGAAGATGAAGATGAAGATGAAGATGAAGATGAAGATGAAGATGAAGATGAAGGGTTCCCTCTCCTCCAAGCTACAGAGCCCAGGCTCCTGCTCTCCCCGTTGCCTGTTTCACTTCCCCATCCCAGGACCCGTGGGGTGATGCAAGAAGGCAGGAGGTGAGTTCTGTGTCCCCAAACACACAACCCCCATGGTAACCCCCAGATTTACCCCTCCCAGCCCCAGTGTGTTGTCCCCAGCCCAAGGGATTGGTGGCCCAAAGACTCCATGCCTGTCCCAGAAGCAGCTGGGACAAGAAGAACCCTTTGATCTGAAGGCATCAGCCTCCCAACCTCATCCTGGCTCCCAGGGCCTCCTATCAGCCCCAATTTCCTGCAGCCCCCGGTGGCTCTCCCCGTTGCCTGTTTCACTTCCCCATCCCAGGACCCGTGGGGTGATGCAAGAAGGCAGGAGGTGAGTTCTGTGTCCCCAAACACACAACCCCCATGGTAACCCCCAGATTTACCCCTCCCAGCCCCAGTGTGTTGTCCCCAGCCCAAGGGATTGGTGGCCCAAAGACTCCATGCCTGTCCCAGAAGCAGCTGGGACAAGAAGAACCCTTTGATCTGAAGGCATCAGCCTCCCAACCTCATCCTGGCTCCCAGGGCCTCCTATCAGCCCCAATTTCCTGCAGCCCCCGGTGATAAGAGGCTGATCCTCAACCCTAGAAATCCAATTTGCCGGTGTCAGGGAATGCAGGTCCTGGGGGATCGAGGAAACGAGGCTGAGAATGAGCAGATCTTGCTGCTTGCACTCCTCCCCCTGGCTGGCGAGTAAGGAAAATCCCTTGGGATGATGGATATGGGCTTAGTGCTGCCCTCAGGTTTGGCAACTCAGTTGCATCGGGGGGGGATGCAGTTTCTGCCGGCACCGATGGTTCTGCGGGGTTAAAAGCTGCCAGGGACAGCTGCACCCACCGAAGCACCCAATAAATAACAGGGTGCCCCCAGAAGCTGTGGCTGCCCCATCCCTGGGAGTGTTGAAGGTTGGATGGGGCTTGGAGCACCCTGGGATGGTGGGAGGTGTCCCTGTGCATGGCAGGGTGTTGGAATTGGATGATCTGTAAGGTTCCTCCCCACCAAACCCAGTTTGGGGTTCTCTGATTCTCAGGGGCCAGCTGGGGTCAGCACAGAGGTTCATTTGCAGCTCTGGGACTGAGCAGAGAATTTGGGATCTGCATCCTGCTCACGCCTGGGCTCTGCTGGGCAGAAATGTGGGCACAGCATGTGAGCCCAGAACCGAGACCAATGCAGATGAAATCCCTGTGAACCAGCCAGGAGCTTCATTGGTTTTTCCCACCCAAATAAAACCTCAGCCAGAAAACGGGCTGTATCCAGGGCAACGGCAGGTCCTGGCAGCTTGGCTTTGCCCAGAGTCTGGGATTCCTTTGGACCAGCACAGGGAAGTGTGACTCCGGGCGTGACTCCAGGATTTGCCCGGAGGGGATGAGAGATACTAGAGGTGGGTGGTGGTCTCCGGGCTCCCCCAGAGCCTCGCGAAAATGCTCCACTGCCATCTAGTGACAAGGGGAGCCCGGAGAAGAAAGGTGGGTGGCCCTGGCAGAGATCAGGCTTTTCTATTTAAAAAAAAATTGTTTTCCAAAGGAACGGGTAGGAAGAAGGTCCTTATGCATCCGGAGCTGCAGGTACCGCATTCCCTCCAGAGCCCTGGATATGCTGCAGCTTCCTGGAGTCTCCTCTCCATCACTTCCTCCCTTCTTCCTTCCTTTTCCTCATTACACAGTGTAATTATTTAATGCCTTCATCACAATTAACACATCACATTCCTCAACCTCTCGAAACTGACCAACTATTTTTCCACCTGGCTATTAATGTCTCCCTCTGGGTGATTATAAAGCAGAAAAAAATGCTGCAAATCCGAGCCCTGGGCTGGAGGAAAAGAAAGAAATGGGGTTGAGGACCCCGTGTACATTGAGAGAATTAATTAATACCCCCTCCGCCCCATCCCAAATTGCTCCTTGGCTGCCTGGCTCCGAGCTGGCCCCGTGACAGTAGTGCACACACGTGTGCAAACGTGTGTGTGAGGGGGGAGAGGGGGTGTTGTCCCCGTGTCCCTCCCCCTCTTTTTTTGGAGGTTTTTCCCTCCGAATGTGTTTGCTCCCCCGTTCCCCCCTTCCCCTCTCCTCTCGAAACCACCGCGGGGACTCTGCTGTCCCTGCCCCCGTGCTGTAATTCCCGCTGCTCAGGGTAATTGGTGTAATTGGGAGAAGCAATCAGCTGGTGGGAGGAGAGAGGTTGGATCCCCTCCTTCGGGATCTCTATTCACTTGGGGTAAATCAGGAGTAAGGTCCCTGTCCCTCTCGGAGAGGAGACCCTCATGTTATCAGCCACATCCTTCTCCTGGGGCATCCCTTTCCTACCCCCCCTTTTTTCCCCCATTTTTAATGCTCAAACTCCCAGTTCTCAGGGTTGATCCCATTGGAGGGTGGTCCCCTGAACCCCATGTCTCCCCGACCTCATGGGTGCTGGTTGTCATCTCACCTGTGTGAGTCCCCATGTCACCAGCCCAAAGCATCTCCCTCTGGTTCTCCTCTGCCTTTTCCCAATGGATGTTTGTCCCAATGGATCTACTCTGCTCCTGTGAGACCCCATCTGTGGAGTGCTGGGTCCAGTTCTGGAGTCCTGGAATGTGTCCAGGGCAGAGCCACTGAAATGCTCAGAGGGCTGAGCACCTCCCTGTGAAGCCAGGCTGAGGGATTGGGGTTGTTCAATGGGAAGAGCCAGGGATGTGTACCAGGAGGTGCAGATGGCATAGAAGGAGCTGATGGGGGGAAAGGGGGAATAATTATAGTCTGGAGCAGAGCTCAGCAGCCCCAGGTGCACATCCCCTACTCCATCTTGAGTGATTGAATTGAGACATCTTCCAAAAGCTGACAGGGATCCAGGGCATGATCTGCCTGGTTGTGTAGAGCATCCATGGTTTCTCTGAGCAGCTTTTCCTTTTCCAGGGGTCTGCTGGGTGTCCCTGATTTGCTGCTGGAGCCCAGGCTGATCCCATCCTTGGCACTTTCCCCAGCTAAGCCTTTCAAAACTCAGCTCCATTCTTTCCCTCCGGGACTGGGTCTCATCCTGCCCATCCCTGAGTGTTCTCCAGGGTCCAGGCTGGTGCTGGGCAAGGGCTCCCATGGCTGGCAGCTCTTGTAGCAAATCCGAGGCAGCTGAGCTGAAACCAACCCAGGCAATTGAAATCACCAGCAGCAGATGGTCGGGCAGTCTGTCTCCCCACCACCTCCTCTCTCTTTCCTTTCCTCATCCTCCCTCCTTACTCCTCTTAGTCTTGTTTTTCTTGGCTTATCCCACCCCCCCTCCCAAGACTTCCCACCCTGGATGGAGGCTCACCTCCAAAACCTCCCCTGCTGAGTGCAGGTGTTTAGGGAAGGATTTGTCTTCTTACATGGAGAAACCGAGGCACGAGAGGGGTCTGCGACCTGCTGGGTCCATGCAATTCCTTCCCCCCCTCCCCTCCATCTCCCACTACAGAGAGATGGTGCCATGGATTTTGTGTCCTTGGTGCCAGCTTTGAGCATCTTCTTGAAGAGGATGCAAATTCTAGGTAAGAAAGAGAAGAGAAAGTTAAAAGAGCTGCAAAATGAGCCTAGTTGAGTGGTCCTATTTTACCCTTCTGCATCCCCTCCCCTCCTCTTGATTTGCAGCCCCAGCTCCCAGCCTGTGCTCAGCCCCCTCCCAGGGGTGCAGCCCAAACGGAGCCATTAGCGCTCAGCTCTGCCGGGGCCCTGGCTCAGAACGGCCCCAGGACTTCACCGTTCCCTCTTCCAGACACGAACATGTGTCGTGTGTTCCGTCCCCCGGCCACTTCTCCCTCCCCAGGGGACCCCCTCGTGGCCGCATTCCTCCACGGTCCCTTTCTCAGCAGCGGTGGCCGTGTCACTCAGCTGAGGACAAGCCCTGCAGCAGGGACCATGGGCTTTATCCTAGCCTCAGAAAAAAAAACAAACACCCCAAAACCACTATTTTATTTTCTTTTTTCTTTTTTTCTTTTTCCTTTTTTCCCCCTCCTTACCTCCTCCAGGGCCTCTTTGGCTTTGCCACTTTTGTTGGGTGGCCAAAACTCCTCTGGGGTGGCAGTGGTTAGAACCTGACCCAGACAATAGGGAGTGCTGCTGGCTTGGCAGCAGCTCCTGGTGCTGACAGCCCTGTGGATGATGGGGGGTGGGAAAGGGGGTAAGGACAGGCTGGAGACCAATAAACAGTTGCTGACTGGCTGATTTCCCACCTAAAGGCTGAGCTGGGTGGGTCATTCCACTGGAAGATGCTCCAGGAGGTCCCTGGAAGTTTGGTTTACTTAGGGGGGGGATGTTCTGGTGGGTCCCAGCTGGGATCCTGGGGTGTCACAGCCAAAGGTCCCTGTTGGGAAGTCCCATTCGTTGAGATCTTAATAAATCCTGGCCTGATCCCATCACATGTTCCTTGATCTTGGTGTTGTCTCCACTTTTGCTTTGCTCCAGGTGGTGCTGGAGCCTTGGGAGAAGGGATGGGACAAAGCAGGAGAATTCCCCCCCTCCCTTCCCAGCTGGTCTGGCAAAAGGTGGAGAAACCAAGACCATAGGAGGATTGAGCCCCCAAAGCCCAGCCAGCCCCACCTCCCAGCTCCTCTTGGCTGAGCCACCTCCTCCTGTCACCCCAGTCAAGGTAAGGAGCCTCAGGAAGGAAAATCCCCCCTCCCAGCTCCTTGCAAACCCTGCCTTGGCTGCAAAAAGGCAACAGCTTGCAAACTGCAGCTAATCCTGCCCTTGTGTAGGATACTCAGGGCAGGAACCAGCATCCCCTGGGGTGAACTGGGCCAAGTTGGACCTCCATGGTTCAGCCCAGGAGCTGCTGTCCAGGCTGAGACACTCCTCAAAGCTCTTCCCAGCCCTGTTTCTCCTCGTGGCCCCATTGCAGCTGTGCTGGGGCTGTGCTGTTGGATGGCAGAGAAGAAAAATCAACCCCAGGAGGTAAATGGTGTGGGAGATGCCATCCTTCTCACCAGCTGTTGTGAGACAGACTGGATTTCCCCATGGGAAGAGGTTCCAGAGGGGCTGAGAGCATCAGCAGGGAGAGGCAGCAGCATCCCTGCGGGTGGATGGGGAGGGTGTGGGGATGGCATCCAAGCTCCACTCTCCAGCAGTGATTTCCCATACCTTGGGGCTTGTTCTGTCTTTAACCCACAGTGAAACCCCCTCGTGATGGAAGTTTGCAGGGCAGGAGGGAGAGTGACTTGGCCCAGCCTGTTTGTCTTCACTCTGGTGATCATTTCCAGCTGAACTGTTGGGATGGGGTTTGATTTCAGTTGAGCTTTTTATGGGCTGCTTTACTCCTCCTCCCCACTCTCCCCACCCCGAGACCTCCTGTGGATCTCTTATCCAGTGGTACAGCTGGAGACATCCCCCCTGCAAGTCAGATGTCCCAAACCCATGGAAATACCCAGCTGGGGGCATGGCCAGGAGGTTCCAAGAGAAAATCCGGGCCGTGCCCAAGGTCTGGGATAGGGAAAGACCTAACCCTAACCCTAATCTTGGTTGAATGGTTTGGGTTGCTTCTGGCTTGGGGTGCTCCCAGGACACTGGGACAGTGGATGTCCCATAAACCTGACTTCAGGGGTGTCCCAGGAAGGACACGGAAGCACTTGTGTTGGCACTGACATGCTGAGATGGAGCTGTAGGTAAAAATTCCTGGGAGGAGCAAAACCACAGGTCAGATCCTCGCCTTTTGCTGCTCTCCACCCATCATGGGGCAGCTCCATGTTGCTCCAGGTGAAGGTGAAGGTCTCTGGGGATGGAAAGCAGCTGTTTCTGAGATGAGATGTGCATGCAAAGAGCTCAGGGTGGTTTGCTCTGCAGTGCTGCAAACTCCTCCCCAGCTGCTGGAAGAAACCCAGCAACACAGCTGCAACCTCCCTACCCACCTCCTTCTCCCCAAGTGGCTTCATCCTGCTTCCAGAGGTGCTTAGCCCTGGGAGGGGAGGGACTGGGAGGCTTGCTGCTGCTCTGGGGCAGGATGCAGACCTTGGTTTGGGGCTGGGGCTAGGCCAGGAGGAGTGTCCAGCATGGGCTCTGGGTCCCAGTTTGATGCAGACTCTGCCAGAGCTGTTGGTGGGGGCACAGGCAAGATTTTCCCTTTGCACCCAGCTACAAAAGGAAGGAGACAGCAGGGTGAACCCATCACTCATCCTGGCAAGAATGGTTAAAAAAGGCAAAAAATATATATTTTTTCCCCACCCTTTTCCTTGTTCTTCTGGAGGAAATTATTAAATATCACCTCCCTCACCCTCTGCTCTGGGGAGAGGTGACACTGCAGGAGATGGGGGGGGGGGAAGGGGGATGAAATTCAGGCCAGGGGAGCTCAGGGCTTGGTGCTGGGGTGCTCAAGGGGAGATTTGGGGATTTTTTTTTTCCTGGAAACCTACAGAAAAGCAGCATCCTGGGGAAAAAAAGGTGTGACATCAAAGGCAGGGCTTAAAATAGCCAGGGCCAAATCACATGGCAGCTGATGAGACAGGGAGCTGGTGGGAAGCATCCCTCAGCCAAAGAGGGAAGTTTTGCTTTCTCCTCTCCTTAATTCCAACATTTCCCTGGATTTAACCCTGCCCCAAGAGCTGTGTTCCCAGGCTGGGGACAGCGGGGAGAGCTGGGTGGTGGCAGGTGGCCTTGGAGACTGCAGGTGGCCAATGCTGGCTCCCATCTGCTCCTTGGCAGCTGGGGTTGTGGCTGTGTGGCCCTGGGGAGGTTTGGTTGGGTTTTTGTGGGTTTTTTGGTGATTTTTTGTTGAAAGCAGCTACTGGTGGGGACTGGCTGTGTGGTGGTTGGTTGCTCTCTGTTAACCCAAATGCCTGCTAGGTGCAAATTGCAGGGGGTTGTCCCCCTGGGGAAGGCAGGACCTGGGGTGGGGGATGCTGAGCAGCTCGATGGGGTTGGTTCAAGAGGTGTTGCTTTTTTGGTTTTGGTTTGGTTTTTTTTCTCCCAGGGGATGTGGGTTGGGATAAAAATCTGGCCTGGTTGCACAGGCAGGGAGGAAGGAGCCATGTGCTGGTTTGAGCAGCATCAAAGGCTACAGCCAAGTTCCTCTCTGCTGGGCTGTGTCCTCTCTTTGGGAGCAGAGGAAAGGGATGCACGTCCCCTCTTTAACAAGCTGGCCCAGCGGAAGGCTGAGATCTCTCTTTATTCCTCTGGGAATAAAGGCACAGCCGCTGAGCCAGGAGGCTGAGCAGCCTTTTGAAGGGGTTTTGTTTTCATTTCCAAGGACAAAATGTCCAAGAACCCTGCAGATCCCCAGACTCTGGAACTAGTCCAGCTCCCAGGGCTGAACCCAACCTGAAGAGTGGAGAGATTTAGGGCTCTGTCCCACCCCAAACCCTCCCAGAGGTGGCTCAGCCAGGGAGAGAGGGGCAGGACTGGGTCTGGAGAGGGGGCAGAAAAAACATCAGCCAAACCACGGGAAAACCTTCACAAAATCCTCTCTGATCTCACTCAAAGCTCCTCCAAAAAGACCCATCCAAGCCACCAAAACCACCTGGAGATGGAGCCAGCCTGGTGCCACCCAGCCCTGCTGAATTGGCCCCATTTCACAACGCTGCCTCTGATCCGATGGCAGCTTGGCATGGGAAGAAAATTAGGACCAGAACTCGGGAGCAGAAGCTCTTTAAAGCTTCTTGTCCTGCTTCTAGGGAACCCTTGCCCAAGGGCTCTGGGACATGGTTCTCATTCCTCTCCCTGTGCTGGGGTTTATTATTTTTCCTTCCATTGTGCCGAGTCCCCTTTATTCCCTGCATGCTTGTGTTCCCCCCCTCCTCCCCCCCCCGGGGCTGAGTGGAGCAGTGTGGTTTTCTTCTTACTCTCAGACACGGCTTCTTGCCTCCTCCCAAACCACCCTTTTGTTTTGCTTTTTATTTTGGACATAATCTCTGGGACAAAAATAGATGATCCTCCTCTCCTTGCTGCCCCTGGGGAGAAACAGCCAACAGGTGAGTGCACAGAGGGACATGGGGTCTTTGTTAAGATCACCAAGAAATGGTACCTTTTTCTTTTAAAATTAATTTTCTCACTGTTTCTTGACATTTCCAGCTGTGTCTGTCTGGCATTTATCCATTTCCTAGGGCTGCAGTACCCTGTGGGGTTGTCATGACAGTCTTGGGTGATACAGAAGGTTTAGAAGCCCTTGGAAGTGCCACCACACCTATGTAGGCTTGATGGTCACTGTCCCAAAGTGTCCCTGTGACGATGAGGATGGGACACCTCTGGGATGGGCAGAGCAAATCAAAGGGAATTGTCCGGGGGGGGGGGAGAGGGGGGGGCGGATCCCAACTGTGCCACCACCTCACTTGTAGCCTTGGTCACATCCCTTCCCCCTGAGGGCTGAGGGAAACAGCAGCCTGGTGAGAATTCCTTGGATGGAAAACTGCTCTGGAAGAGCCTGAAATTCCTCTGCCCTGACTCAGGCCGGGCTCTCCTCCTTTCCCAGGCTCTGCTCCTTTCCCTCTGTGTTAGCAGCACCCAACCCCGAATGAGCTGTGACAGGACCCGGGCTTTGCAGCCAAATACACATTTAGAAACCGAAGGGCATTATCCCCTTCGATTATTATCACTTGAATGTAGGTCGGCTTGACAGCTTAGGTGGAAAATCATCTTCTGAGCTCCACATTCCCTGTCCCGTTAGTTCCCACCCTCCCCTTCCCCCCTTCACAGTTTGCACCCTGCTTTGGTGGGGAAGCTGGGCTGAGGAGCAGGTTCACCAGCACCATTAAGAGCAATTACTAAGGCAGCCACCTCCTCCCAAAGGTGGTCCCTGAGGCCAGAAGAGGGTTTTGGGAAGAGATGATGTGGTGATAAATGTATTTTCCCACGCTGGCAGCCTCGCTGTGAGGTTCTAAATTGCTGCGGGCTCTGCCGGGAGGGATTTATTCATCTCCTGCAGGAGTTTTGGCCATCCCTGCTCCCTGTCCCTCCGTCCAGGCTTTGTTTGTCTGTCCCTCCCTTCCCATCGCTCTGCCGAGCTGCAGCGTGTTTGGAAACACGGGTTGTGCTGCATCCCTCCCGGGAAGGACCCCTCCATCTAAACCTCCCCGATGGATATTTTTTTTCCTTTTCTTTTCTTTATTTTTCTTCTTTTTCCTCCCCGGAACTGCAACTTCGCATCCTTTCAAAAATCTCAACCCTACCTCCACCCGTCCCCCGGGGCCGAGCCCTGTGAATGAATGGGTTGGTGGCCCTGGTGATGCCATTTCCATGGTGACAGATGGCAGCCGAAAACGCGGGGATCAGGGTCACATGAGAGCAGCGGTAAATTCAGGCGGTTATTTATAGGCGGCTGCTGCTCCAGCGTTTCTGGAAATGTGTGTCTCTCTCTCTCGGAGTGTGGTATCAGCCCTTCCCCGGCTCTCCGGGGCACTGCTCTTCCAGGAGAAACATTACTCATGCTCTGCTTTAATCCAGACTCTTCCCACTGCTGAGGCTGGGGCTGGAAAAGTACCGGCTGCTTTAAGGGGTTGGAGGGAGGCTTTTTCATTTCATTTTCTTGAGCATGGCTCAGTCCCAGCCAGAGTTTCTTGCATCTTCTGCACAGATTGCTGGGCCCCTCTGCACTGTGACAAACTGGGATAGAACCTGAAATTTCAGTCCTGTGGCAGAGCCCAGACTCACCCTTAGTTGTGTGTGGGTTTTTTTGGTTTTTTGTTTTAAATTTTAAATTTATTTACTTATTTATAGCTCTGACACATCTTGGGCTCTTTCTGTGCCTCAGTTTACCAACCAGTGACATGCTCTGGTGATGTGCAGCCAGCCTCAGGGAGAGCTTTAAATCATCTGGGGAGGATTTCTGACACCTCCAGGTGGCATCGAGCCACCTGTGACCCAAGATCTGTCCCTTCCCTGGCTCCAGCAGCCTCATCCCTGCTCCATGCTGTTGTGTGGGAGCTGAAGGGCTGATCTAACCCCTCTTAGTAAGGTTGCTTGCTTTCCCTTTGCTTAAAACCCCTTAATAAGGTCACTCGATCTTCTTTTGGTTAACCTCAGTGGCTGCAGAGAGCTTTACACCACTGGCACTTGCAGTCATGGGCTCTGCTGCTGCCCTGATCCCAACCCTCCCAAGTTTGCCCCCATCTTCTCATAGAAGCAGCACCAGGATGAAAAAAAAAAAAAAAAAAAAAAAAAAAAATCCTCAGATTTTGGAAATGAGGGTTTTTTTTTTTCCCCCAACATCCAGGCCTTCTGCTCATTGTTGGGCTCTTCCCAGTGCCTGTGATGAGATGGCTGTCACCTTGCAGCTGGGGAGAGTCTGTGTCACACCAGCCCTGCATAGGGTTGAATTTCATGGAAGGAGAAGCTCCTCCCCACCCTGGGATATCTTCTGGCCCATCTCCCTGCTGGTTTTGTCCCACATTCACAGTCTTTGCATCCAGGCACATAGGAGCAGAGCAGAGGGTATCCCCATGGAGGTGGGGCGGTGACACACCATAGGGCAGGTTTGTCTCTTTCCCTGACATTGCCTGTCCCCTGCATGTCCCCACACAATTGGAAGGGACCTCTGGAGATCATCTAGTCCAACCTCTCTGCTCAAGCAGGCTGCATGGGATGGCATCCAGGTGGGTTTTGAATGTCTCCAGAGGAGGAGACTCCATCAGCTGTCTGGGCAGCCTGGGCCAGTCAGTCTTCTGTCACCCTCCAAGTAGTGGAGTTCCTCCTCATGTTTAGGTTGAACCTCCCATGGCTTTGTTTGTGATCTTTGTCCCTTGTCCTGTCACTGGGCAACACTGAGAAGAGTCTGACCCCACCCTCCTGACACCCACAGCCCCAGTTCTCAGCCTTTCATCAGGAGAAAGATGTTTCAGTTCCCTCAGCATCTTGGTGTCTCTGTGTTGGGCTCTCTCCAGTAGCTCCTTGTCCTTCATTAACTGGGGAGCCCAGATCTGGACATAGCTCTCCAGATGTGGCCCCAATCTTCTTGATGCCCCCTAGGATGCCATTGGCCTCCTTGGCCCCAAGGGCACATTGCTGGCTATGATCAACTTCCTGGCCACCAGGACTCTCAGGTCCTTCTCCTTAGAGCTGCTTTCCATCAGGTCAACCCTCAACCTGAGCCTGTGTTGATCTCTCAACCTCCCTGAGGTGCCTCAACCACCAGGATATGTTTGGAGAGGTTGCAATGAACCCAACAGACACCAGGAACAAATCTTGATGGGACTTTGTCCCTTCTCGTGCTGCTTGTAGCTGCTTCTCCCCTGCCTGGGGTAGGGAAAGGGACAGATTTAATGGAGTGTGGCCTCATTTCTCCCGAGGGGACAAGAGGGAGAGTTATGATCATGGCTCTCAGGCACTGGCTGCTGGTGCTGGCTGAGCTCCCAAGTACCTGTGAGAATTGATCATTTTGTGCCCAATAGGCTGGAAAAGGAAAGGAGGCAAAAAATGGGCTCAAACATTGAGTTCCACGAGCTTGGGGGAGTGTGGTTTGGAGCTGGAGGGCTGAATCCACCCAAGGTTTGTCTCTCTCAAGTGTGTTTTCCTGCCTCTAAGGTTTTCTCCCAACTCCAGGAGCTGGATGCTGGTCGCAGTATCCTCAGCACCAGTAAGACACTGGTTGGAGAAACTCATTCAGGCTGGGATGTTTGGGTTTGGATGGACTGAATTTGGATTTTCAGGACCCAGAGGCTTTAATTATTTCCATCAGATGCTGAACCAGCAAGGAACTCCTTTGAAAACTGCTTCCCCCCCCCCGGCTCCCTCATTAACCCCATGAGGTGATATCTGAGAGGGATTCAGGCTCTCTGCAGCCACACCAGGGGAAGGCAGCAGAGCAGCCTTGGGTGGTTCTGAGAAATTAAGCCCACCTGAGAAGCTGGAGTTGGGATTTGGTTGCCCTGAAGAGCTGTTTGTGATACTTGGTGCCACCATGTCCCAGCCTATCCCCTTGGGATGGGGACTGGGGCCCTGCAGAATGTCACTGTTGGTAGTAAAGGGGGTTTGATAAATGAAAATATCTTGTTCTCCAGAGCTGGGTTTCACTCCTGGCCCAACCTGGGCTCAGCTTTGGACCTGGCATGGTTGGAGATGCAGTGTCCTCTGAGCCCAGCCGGGGGTCCCCAAGTGTCCCCAAGCTTTTGGCCAATCCTGAGCATCTCTGCCCTCCCAGAGCCAGCTCCACATTCCCACCTGAGTGACAGGGAAAAGAATTGGGGTCCTGAGTGCTTCTCACACCTCCCTGGGTGGTCCCAGACCAAGCTGTGGCTCCAAGAGACCCAAATATCCCTGGAGGAAAGGGGGGAAACCATCTCCTTCCCACACCCCCCCGAAGCACTGTTCTCCAGGACAAAACCTGGAGGGCACCTTGGGGATAGGGGGATTATAAAAAGGGGTTTAAGGGGTTTTTACTTTTACCAAAGCCCCGGGGGGCCCCAAGTCGCCCCCCCAGTGTCAGGACTCACTGTTATTATTTTTATTTTTAATACAAGCCCCTCCCCTGGGGGAGGTAGTGGTGATGCGGGGGGGGGGATGGAGGGGGGGTGACCCGACACCCCAGCTTTGACGTGCAGCTCTGGTGACTCAAGCTTGCGTCAGGGTCTGCGTGTCCTTTATTATTATTATTTATTTAAATTCTTTCTTTTTCTTTTTCTTTTTTTCTCCCTCAATTTCTTTGGAGTTACCTCCCCTCTGGCCAAGGGGAACGGGGCCGGGCCGAACCCAGCGCGCATCCGCCGAGCGAGGAGAGGGAGGAGAAGGAGGGAAGAGAAGGGAGAGGAAGGAACGCGGCCACCAAACCCCGACACTCAACCACCGGGACCCGCAACCACCCAGCAGCCCGATTCCGAGCAGCACCGGGACCGGCTCCACCGCGCGGTCCCCACTCCAGGGGACATCCTTTTGTCCCCTCACCGACACCAACGCCGGAGCGGGAGACCTGGTTAATAATTATATATATATATATATATATTTTTTTTTTTTTTTTTTTTTTTTTTTTCCCCGGGACCTGGTTCATTTTTCCTGGGAACGGGTGAGATTTTCCCGGGAGCGGCTCCCCGGGACCCAGCACCGCTCCAAGGTAAGGCTGGCTGCTCCCTGCACTCCCCCCTCCCTGGGGTCTTCTCCCCCCCTCTCTCCCGATGCTGCTGCCCCCTCCCAGCGCTGCTCTCGGGGATTTATTTGGGGAGGGGGAGGTGTGGGGAGGTTGATGGGGGGGATCCCTCGGGCTGGAGGCATCAGGCGTGGCCCTGGGGATGGTGACATCTAGGGCTGGGGGGGACATTTAGAGACACTGAATGGCTTCAGCCGCCCCGGATGGGCATGCAGTAGCCACTGGGGGGGTGGCACTGGCCACCTGGCTTATCTTGGGGCTGGGGGCTCATCCCCTGCGAGCTGCTGCTTGAGGAGGGGCGGGGGATGCAGGTTCTTTGCTTGACCTTGACAATAACATTGGGGATGGGAGAAAGCGTTTTGCTGCCTTTGAATATTCCCTACCTGGCCCCCGAAGTGTTGGGGGGATTAATTTTTCCTTTTTATTTATTTATTTTAACTATTAATAATTATTTTTTTATCTTGCTCCCTGGCTGTGGGTGGCTGGGTTTGAGGCTGAAAAACAGGGCTGGGGTGGTGGGTGTGGGAAAGACCTTATTTCCTTTCTGGACATCTCTTGGATGTGCCCATCCTCCTGGATGACATCTTGGCCAGGTGCAGATTTGCATCTTTTTGAGGATGTGAAGCTAAAAACCCTAAATAATAATAATAATAATAATAATAATAATAATAATAATAATAATAATAATAATAATAATAATAATAAATGATAATGTATATATTATATAATAAATATATAATGATCTCAGCTCTTTGTAAAGGACCCAGAAGGTGAAATCCTGCTTCCCATCCTGCCTTCTGGCTCAGGCACCTGAGGTTTGAATCCAGCAGGAGCTGATGCAACTATTTCTGGGCTTGGGAGAGAAAAAAAACCCAAAAGGCCCCAGGAGCTGAGCTATTCTCGTCAGGGCACAGGTTTGTGCAAATATCTCTCTAGAGGTGTCTGGACTAGGTCAAGGAACCTTGGATGGGGCTTTGCCTGCAGCTCAGCTTGGAAGGGAAGGGAAATCTGGGTCTGAGGTGTCCTCGGGAGTGAATTAGAGATAGCTTATTTGAGATTGACAGGAATGGAAGGACTTGGTTGAAATCTGGAGTGACTCCACTCTTACTTCAGGCTTGCATTGAATCTGGAATTAGACCAGAGCTGAGCTGGAGTCACGAGGAACAAATTTACCCCAGATCAGGCGCTGATCTGTGCACACCCAACCTAAACCACTGCCTGGGAAGGAGAGGCTCCAATTTTCCCCCCACCCTGGGGTCTTTTTCTCCCCCACACTGGTTTTTATTTTTCCCCATCCAGTTTTTTATTCCCCCCTACCCTGGTTTTTATCCCCCCCCCTGCCCCCCAGTTTTTTATTCCCCCCTGGTTTTTACTTCCACCCCCCTACACTGGGTTTTATTTCCCCCATACACCCTGTTTTCCCCCTCTCCTGGGCTCCCCCGGGCCTTTTTGTTCCTCTCATTCTGGGTGCTTTCCCCCCTCATCCTGGTGTGTTTTTCCTCCATCCTGTTTTATTTTTTGTCCCCCGCACCCTGAATTTCCCTTGGCCCTGGTTGTTGACAAATGTAGCTGCAGCCTCCTGAATTACACCAGGGAAAAACAGAGCTTGGGGAGAGACTGGGATGCTGCTTTTTAGGATAAACCTGGGTTCAGTCCCTAACCTTGAGCCTGGAGAGGTCGAGGGGAATCACCAAGCTTGAACAGGGAAAAAAAACCAACCAAACCACCCCTCAGCTGGGGAAGGAGGCAGAGCCCTGGAGGGATCATATGATGTGGGGCTTTGATCCAGTGTCACGTTCTTGCAGCTGATGTGTTTGCATGATGCTCAACCCAGTGATGCATCAATGGGGCTCAGCCACATCGTGACAAACCCAAGTGCCAAGGGTCCCCCCTCCTCCCCTCCTGTTGGCTCTGGCTCTTGACCCCTCTGGGAATCTGCCCTTTCCCAAGGTGTCTTGAAGAAAAAAGTCACTGCCATGCCCCACCCCAATGGAGTTGGGGGTGATGGGAGATGAACTCACCCTTAGGGGGTGGTGGCTGGATGGTAGCCCCACCTCTGGTTGTGTTTGTAGGAGCTGGGGGTCTTAAGTGACATCTGGGGGGAGGTCGTAAATAACATCTGATGGGGTATAAATGAATCTGAGGGGTCATAAATGACATCTGAAGGGTATAAGTGACATCTGATGGGTCATAAATGACATCTGTAAGAGTACAAATCACATCTGGAAGGGCACAAATGACATCTGGAAGGGTATAAATGCCATCTAGGGGGGCTATAAATAACATCCAGGGGGTTATAAATAACAGTTGGGTGCTTTTGCTGGTGAAAGCCACCTGGGTAGGTGGAAGGGAGAAGCAGAGGCAGCTCTGATTCATCAGCCATTGTGGATGGCTCCTGTGTTGTGATGCTAAAGAGGTGTCCATATGGGTAGGTAGGACATAGAACATCTCCAGGCTGGCTGGCCAGGAGGCTGTGTCCCCCAAGCTGCTCTCCACCCCACCAGACTGGGAGCTTGGTTTCCAGTCAAGCTGCTTCTGGGTGCCCTTGTCCTCTTATGTGGACCCTTCTGGAGTTTGTGTCTCTCCAGGCAAGGGGAGGGAGAGCAGCAGGGTGCAGCTGGGCTGGGGGGACTGTCACCAGGTGCGGTGGTGACACCACCTCCTGAAATCCCTCTCCTCCCTTAGTCTTCTCCTCCCTTCCCTGGTCTGTGACCTTGGTGGAATGAGCTGGACTTTCCCAGGCCTGGTGAGCTGGATGTTTCTCCAGGAGCATCTGTTCCTTCTCCTTTAGGAGCTGCTGTGGATATTTTGGGAGCAGAGGGCAGCAGGGTGATGGCTGAAGGAGGAGAGGGACCAGCAGAGATCTCCCATGGTTTAAATGTGAATTCTGCATTCCCCCAAGCTCAGCTTGTAGTTTTTCCTGCCTCAGTTTCCCATTTAGGGACAGAGGAGAGATCTCCCCCGGTGTGCCCGTCCTGCAGCCCCTGAGCATGTTTGCTGCTGGAGGCTGCTCTAAATCCAGCCCCAGCTGAGAGCTTTGCTGACATCTTTCCAGGTTCTTGATTGCTCCCTGGTGGCCCTCCTGAGAAGGCAAGGATGTGCTGAGGCAGGAGATGGAGCTCAGAGCATCCCTCCTCCTCTCAACCCTTTGTGATGCTGCTGGGGGGACCTGGTGTCCTCCAGAGCTCTTCATTTATCCCCAACAATTGTTTCCCAACCCTCCCCTCTGCCTCCCTGGAGAGATTCTTTCTTCACCTGGGATGGATGGGAACCTCTGGGCAAGGATTAAACCCTCAGGAGCTTCTCCATCTCCATCCCTTTCCCTGGGTGGGCTGAGTCCAGCTTGTCCCCAAGCACCATGTCCCTTCAATCTGCTGCAGTTTCTGAGCCATCAGCACAAAGGGACATGGTGGGCCACGCCACCCCTGTGTCACCCTGCAGGGGGGAGGAGGGACATGGATTTGCCACTTGGTGCAACCAGGAGCCCCAAGATCAGCCAGGGAGTTGGGTGCAGGAGCAGGGCTCAGTGTGGTAGTTCTTGATCATTGGGTTGAGGTCCTACAAGGGGCTGGACGCCAAGGCACTCACTGGGATCATGGAACTGGGAATGCTGGTCAAGGAGACACCCAGGGATGTGGTGGGAGATGCTGGAGGTGTCATGCCAGGGACAACCCAGTGATGCTTTCCCCCTCCCTACACCCCGCGGGGAGGTGTTGGGTGCTCTCAAGTGATTTCTGGAGCCACCAACCCTGAGACAAACTGCTCCTTCCCCTGGTCCTGATGTGGGTCCTTCTCCAGCTCACCTGCATGGGAGGCATCAACGTGGGGTTTACCTGGAGAAGGTGGATGGTGCAAAGACCTCAATGGCTCAGCAGCACCAGGGAGGTTGTCAGGAGCTCTTGGAGACCCTGATCTGACTTCTGAAAAGGAAGGGGGAAAAAAAAAAAAACACGTTGAAGAAAATGAAGGTCATGAGGACTAAGTAAAGATGGTGGATCTCCATCCCTCAGTGACAAGGGGTTTCTGTTTCTCTCCAGTTGTCAGCTGATCTGCCTCTTCTTTGAAGGGTGGTTAAGTATTTTGGGCAGATGAAATTTTGATTGAATTCACTTTTTTATGATAGAAACAAGGGGAAATCCCTTTCTGGGATGGGTTTGGGTCATTCCCAAAGGCTGCAGACCTTGGGGGTGATGCAAAATGCAGGGGAAATGAGTTGGGAAAGCTTTGTTGATGTCATTGGGTCCCCACGCCCTGTGCATCTGTGCCTTTGGGCTGGTTCTGGCTGGGCTCATCTCATGGTACCAGCAGGGAGGTGGACTGCAAATGTTGGGTGTGCTTATGGCGTCATGCTTGGGAACAATCCTGGATCTCCTTTGGGTGACACCACCCTCACCAGGCTGGGGCTTTAAACTGGAAGAAGGGAAAATTAGGTTGAACATGAGGAAGAAATTGTTTGGTGTGAGGGTGCTGAGCCCCTGGCCCAGGTTGCCCCCAGAAGCTGTGGCTGCCCCATCCCTGGCAGTGTTGAAGGTTGGATGGGGCTTGGAGCAACCTGGGCTGGTGGAGGTGTCCCTGCCCATGGCAGGGGTGGCACTGGATGGGTTTTAAGGTCCCTTCCAACCCAACCAAATCCAACCCAACCCATTCTATGATTCCGTTGGCACTGCAGTGACTGAGCACCAAGCTGAAGGCATCAGCCATGTAAAAACTGCTCAGAACAGAGCAAAACCCAAATAAAAGGCACGGGTGTGTCTGAAGAGTCCGATGAATGAGCACAGGACATTCCCCATCCCTGTCCCCATCCCAGCTGGGGATTTTCCAGCCACCTGCTGGCAGCTGCCATGCTGGAGCCATGAGTGGTTTCTCTGAATGAGTCCTCGTTGGGAAATGAAACCTCGTTGGGTCAGGCTTGAAAGAACAAATTCAAGCAGCTCCTCCGGAGGAGCTGGATCCAGGAAAAGATGCGGACCAGACAGGGTTGCCTGGCAACGGATGCAGCCGACAGCCTAAAATAGCTTTTGGAAGAGGAATGGGGCCTGGCAAAGGAGGAACTTTCTTCAAGGGTGAAAAATTAGCAAGGTGAGGTTGAGGGAGGGTGAGGCTGCTTGGGAGAGGGGATGGGATTTGCTGCCTGGGCTGAAGCTGCTGCTGGGGAAAGGTTTGGGATTGTGAGAGGAATTGGGTCAAAAAGGTGGAGGTTTGTCTGAAGGAGGAACCTGTGGTTGGTTGAAGGAAAGTAGAGCAGAAGATGGCTCTGTAAAACTATGGGGGAGTTTTAATTTGCTTCCAGTGGGAGGTCCGTCCTGCATGGTCCGTTTGGTATCACCCATTCTGGTAGGGTCTGTTCACCCAGGATGGGGGGGTTGGCTGCCCCAAGGACTGAGCTGGTGGGTCCTTTGTGTGATGGCACTTCTGAGATGCCACCTGGGTCTCGGATGAGCTTTGAACTGAAGGAGAAAGCCCCCAAGGTGATGCTGGGGTGGTAGAGATCCCGAGGCATGGCACCATCATTGGTCCAGGGGCTGGTGACTAGTCTGGTGTCCCCTGGGAAGAAGGGATGGACTGAAGTGAGAAGAAATGGGAGAGTAATTTTCTCAAGATGTGGAATTTCCCTGGAGGTTTCTAGGCCTTCTCCCCAGCTGGTGAAGCTCCACCATCCCAGCTGGGGTGGGAGCTGCCAGACAAACCCCAGTTCTCCCAGTATGGAGAGGACGATCATGGTGCTCTCCCAGCTTGGGCAGCTCTAGCCCAGCAAAGTGGATTTTCCTATGCTCCAAAGTTTTCCAGGTTGAGGTGTCCCTGATGCCACCCATTTGTGAATTGACCGTGGATCCAAAAATTCCCCTGCCTGCCCCACCCAACCCTATGCTCATGGGATCTGGTGCCACCAGTTTTGGAGGTGAGGTGGTTGGGGCAAACTGGTGTCACTGGTGTAACTGTGTGGGTGCTGGGGGGTGGGTATGGCTCTCCCCAGCCAAGGTTGGTCCATGATAAAGGTGGAGCAGATGGAAATGTTGTAAAGCTGTCTGGGAAGAGTTAGCTGCAGGATCCCAGGCTTTTTAAGTCCCTCCTGATGATGTCATGGGACAGAGGGACAGGCAGGGTGTTTGTCACTGTGTCCCTTTGGAGCCATTGTGGGGCTGAGCTTAGGTTCTGCCAAGGGGCAATGGGGCTGGGAGGGCAGGGCCTTGGTTGGTAATGGATGTGGGGTCACCAGGGCTGCTGTAGCCCAGGGAATCATAGAATCAGAGTATCATTTGGGTTGGAAGGGACCTCTGAAGGTCACCCAGTCCAACCCCCTGCAGTCAGCAGGGACACCCTCACCCAGATCAGGGTGCTCAGAGCCTCCTCAAACCTCACCTTGAACATCTCCAGGGATGAGGCTTCAACCACCTCCCTGAGCAACCTGTAGTTCCTTCCTGTGGGTCATGGGAATCTCTTCTACAGGAATGGTTGGACTCAGTGATCTTAAAGGTCTTTTCCAACAAGAATGATTCTGTGAATGCTAAACCACGGGGTTGCTCCTGCTCCATCAGTCATGGAGAAGGTGATCTTTAGCATCCCCAAGGCATGGGGTGCTGGAGACCCTTCTGCCTTGGGTGCTTTCACCAGCACCAGGTCACCTTTGGGGCAAAGCAAACCCAACTCCTCCTCTGTTGACCCCTTCCCCACCCAGGTCCTGTTGATGAAGAAGGGGTGAGGTTCAAGCTGTAGCTCACACGGGTGCCATTCCCTGCGGGACTTTCATCTCCTCCCCTCTCCCCACCTCACTCCTCGGGGCCCCTCGGAGCTGTCCCCATGCCGAAGAACAGCAAAGTGACCCAGAGGGAGCACAGCAGTGAGCATGTCACTGAGTCGGTGGCCGATTTGTTGGCCCATGAAGAGCCTGTGGACTACAAACGCAGCGTCCTCAATGTGACGGGAGAAACCTGGGACAAGCAGAAAGATGGAGAGGAAGACCTGGATGCTGAGAACCGCCCAGCCTGGAACAGCAAACTGCAGTACATCCTGGCCCAGATCGGTTACTCAGTGGGGCTGGGCAACGTCTGGCGTTTCCCCTACCTCTGCCAGAAGAATGGAGGAGGTGAGAGATGGGGCAGGGAAAGGGGGGATGGCTCAATCCTGCCTTCCTGCACCTCAGGGTGTGGATCCCAGGGTAGGACAGCAGTTATCTGGGACTTGGAAGGTGGAGAGGGGCAGCTGGGAGCTGGTGCTGGTGCATTGGTGCGTAGATGGAAGAACCTCCAGGATGGGGTTGGGTCCTTCCTCAAAGGTGTCCACCCTGCTCTGACCTCATAGAATTGCAGAGTTCTGGTTGGAAAAGATCTGCAAGATCATCCAGTCCAACCACTTCCCAAGCACTGCCCAGGCCACCACCACCCCATGTCCCTCGGCATCACATCTCCAGGGCTTGGAAACCCCTCCAGGGATGATGGGGACTCCAGCCCTGCCCTGGGCAGCCTGAGGCAGTGTTTAATAACCCTTTTAGGGAAGAAGTTTCTTCTAAAATCCAATCTCAACCTCCCCTGGTACAACTTGAGGCCATATCCCTCTTGTCCTGAAGTCCAGATGAATCCCAGGACTTGCTGCAGTCCCCAGTTCTTGTTGGAGAAGTTTGGAAACTGAGGGGGAAAAGGAACAAAAGGAAGAGAATTTCTTCCCATTTCCTTATGTTCCTTATGTGTAGGTTTCAGCCCCTTCCCAAACCCTCCTTCCAGCCAACCCATCCTCACATCCCACCCCCAGCTCCTACTTGGGCTTCCAGGAGCTCCCCTGAGGTCCAGGGCTTTTCCACCCTTCCTAACCCCAATGGATTGCTCATCATTAATCTAAACCCAGCCCTTTGGGCCTCTCCTCCTCGATGGGAAGCAGCTCCTTGCCAAGGGGCATTGAAGGAAGCCGGGATCAGTCAAGGTTTCCTGTCCACTCGTTGGGTTCCTGGCTCTGCAGCAGCCCTGGCAAACTGCAACCTTCTCAATAATTAAAACATCTCTGGTGTCATCTTCCCCATGAGTCATTCTCTCAAGCCAAGACCCATGCAGTCAGCACTTCCCACCCCGAGGCTGTTCTCCCCTCCAGCACCTTCCTGGAGGGATCAGAATGTGCTCCTGCATCCCAGCATCATCCCGGCTGCTGGGACATTTTGCCCCCAGTTGCCCCAGGCTGCTGCAGCTTCATCCTCATCGGTGCTTCTCCTGGGCTGGGTTCTGGGGTCTCCATGGAGGTGTTGGAGTGAGTCTAGAGGAGGCCCTGGAGCTGCTGGGAGGGCTGGAGCAGCTCTGGAGCCAGGGGGAGAGAGTTGGGGGTGTTCAGCCTGGAGAAAAGAAGGCTGCAATGGGGAGACCTTAGAGCACCTTCCAGTGCCTGAAGGGGCTCCAGGAAAGCTGGGGAGGGACTTTGGACAAGGCCCTGGAGTGATGGGACAAAGAGGAATGGTTTTAAGATAAAAAATGGCTGATTAGGTCAGGCATTTGGAAGAAATTGTTTGTTATGAGGGTGCTGAGCCCCTGGCCCAGGTTTCCCCCAGAAGCTGTGGCTGCCCCATCCCTGGCAGTGTGGAAGGTTGGGTGGGGCTTGGAGCACCCTGGGCTGGTGGGAGGTGTCCCTGACCATGGAAGTGGAACCAGACCATCTTTAAGATCCCTCCTAACCCAGATAACCCATTCTATGGTTCTCCACTTCTCACCCATCACTCCCACCTCACTGTCAGGACACTCAGCTCCAGGCACTCCTTGCAGGCTGCATCATTTTGCAGCATCACTGCTTGGATCAGCAGCAGCTGCCACAGGTCCTGCCCATGCCCAGGGGCTGGTGGCTGTCACCGGGTGGAAATCAAGGTAGGAATTTGCTCACAGTGCCTTTGGCTCCCCTGTGGGATCCATCCACGTGTGCTCCTCAGCCTGGTCCTGGCAGGAGGTTGGTGCAACTCATCAGCATGAGTCATCCCATCCTACCCGGGGGTTTGGTCATGCTTCAGGAGCTGATGAGTCCTCTCCAGCCTTGTCAATTAGGCAGAGATTAACTGTAGATCTAATTAGGTTCCTACCCCTACTGGAAGATCTCACTCCGTGCTGAGCAGCACATGGTGAACACTGCTGGTAGGGAGCCATGAGGTGGGGTGGTGCAGAAGGGTTGGTTGTGCTCAGACATACATGTGTAGGCAACACCTGGGCAAACAGGAGGGCTCCTGCCTGAACATGTGGCTGAGAATGTATCCCCATGGGTTGGCTTGTGGAGGTGGCACCTTGCATGTGGGCCCAGATGCCCATGTGGATGTGGTGTGTCTTTAGGCACATTGGGGTCTGTCCCACAGGTACACCTCCTGGCAGGGGATGTTTCACCCTTTCCTTCCACACTTGCACTTTGCTCCTCTCCACGTTTGTCTCCTCTGCTGCCCGTGGCAGAGGAACTGATGAATGAAACGAGGCTGTCCCAGCTCTCTCCTCCCTGTCTGTCCCATCTGTCCTTGACATGCTGAGCTTTCTCTCTCCTGCCAGGTGCCTACCTGGTCCCATACCTGGTCCTGCTCATCATCATTGGACTCCCCCTCTTCTTCCTGGAGTTGGCAGTGGGGCAGCGGATCCGTCGGGGCAGCATCGGGGTCTGGAACTACATCTGCCCTCGCCTGGGGGGCATTGGCTACGCCAGCTGCCTTGTGAGTGCACCCATGGGTCCCTTTGGGTTCCCACCTCGGGGAGTGGGGGGGTGTCCTGGGAGGAGCCCCATGTGAATATTTGGGAGGTCAAGGGGAACTTTTGCAGATCCACCCTTGGGTCTAGTGCTGAGTGGGAATGGGACCATCCCCTGCACCCTGCCCAGCTGGAGGGGTGTTGAGGACAGTGCCACTGCCCTGGGATTTAATGCCACATCTTCCTCCCTCCCCCAGGTCTGTTTTTTTGTCGGTCTCTATTACAATGTCATCATTGGCTGGAGCATCTTCTACTTCTTTAAGTCCTTCCAGTACCCTCTTCCCTGGAGCGAGTGTCCCGTCGTGGCAAATGGCTCAGTGGCCGGTAAGGGATGGCCACCAGCATGGCAGGGAGCAGTTCCCAAGGTGACAATGGGGACCACCACCATCTGTAGCTCATCACAGGTTTGGAACACCAGAGGCTGAGGTGTCTCCTGGGGCACTGAGTCCTCTCTGATCCAACTGCTGTGATCACCTGGAGATGTTTAATTTGGGCTGGATGAAGCTCTCCCATGCTCTGCCCTCAGGGGTCTTTCCATGATGTTGGGGTTTGCTGGCAGCTTGGGGATCCTGAGCTTGGGTCTCCAGGCCGCCTGGGTGCTCAGGGCCAGAAGGTGACCCAGGACCACCTGGCTGCTCAGTTGGTGCTTGACTGAGACTCTGATGGTATTTTATGGTTTCTGCACATCTCCTTGGGTCACTCTGGGAGATTTTATGCAGATCCCTGTGTTGAACATCTGATCTTCACCTGATGATCACTTCATGTCTTGTCTCTTTTTTGTCCTAAAAATGAGCCCCATTAATTCCTGTCCCAGGTGTGTGCCCTTCCCTCATTGGACATTGATCCTCATTGGACATTAATTGATCTTAGAATCACAGACTCATTAAGGTTGTCAAAGCCCTCTAAGATCATCAAGTCCAACTATCAACCCAAGCCCACCATGCCCACTAAACCATGTTCTGAAACACCACATCTGCACCTTTTCTGAACACCTCCAGGCTTTGAGAACTCCACTTCTGCCCTGGGCAGCCTGTTCTCCTAGGAGATGGTGAGTGACTCTTCCCCAAGCTCCTCACACTCTCCTGGCTCTGCTTGGTTGCAGTTGTGGAGACCGAATGTGAGAAGAGTTCAGCCACCACCTACTTCTGGTACCGGGAGACTCTGGACATCTCCAACTCCATCTCGGAGAGCGGGGGACTCAACTGGAAGATGACCGTGTGTCTGCTGGTGGCCTGGAGCCTTGTTTGCTTGGCCATGATCAAAGGCATCCAGTCCTCAGGGAAGGTGGGTATAGGTGGCCACCAAGGTGTCCTCAAAGGAGGAACCTCCTGCCTGGACCACACTCTCCTGCCCTGATCCGGGTGGCTGGAGGATAACTGTGTCCCCTGGGATGCACCCACTCCAGAGTTGGGGACATCTCTGGGGGGATCCAGAATAAGATCTAAAGAGGGTTTAGGGAATAAGTTCAGTGTCACCAACACCCACAGCGTTGGCCCAGGGCTTGGGCATATCAGTGGCCAATCCCTGCCCAGCCCCTGCATCCAGGGAGCATCAGTGGTCCAATCCCCTGCCCACGTCATCTTGAGAGGTGCTGGTAGGACATAAGGGTGAGAGTTGGGTCTTCCCTTTGTAGGGGGAGGGCAGGAGAGCAGAGCAGAGAGGGACAGAAAGCTTGGGGAGAGGTGACATTGGCTGGTGGAGGCTGTTGACATTTCAAGTGGTGGGGTGGGATGGAGAAGGGTGTGGTCTCCTGGGACACTTGCACATCCCTGTTTCCAAATGTCCTCAGCAGAACATCTGGGATGTTAGCAAAGGACAGCCACACAGCCCCAGAGCAGGTGGGTGGGAGGGAACTGCACGAGCAGGACCATGGCTGCAGGTCATCTCTGGCCAGGGTGAAGTCCTGTCAGCATCTGCTCACCAGGGCACTGGAGATGTTCCTCAGGCCAGGAACCAGCTGGGGTTGTCTGAAGCCCTGGCCAGCCGCTGGGGGAAGGAGATGGGCTGGAGGTGCAGACCTGCCCTTCCCTTGGCCTCCCTGGCCACCAGCAGTTGGTAGTCTAGGGCTTTTCTGAGCCAACTCCAGCATTTTCACCTCAGCAGCCTCAGCAGATTTCTTTCTCTTAAGTGTGTCCAAGAACTCTGCAAATCCACCTGAACTTCATCCTGCAGCCAGGGGTCCCGCAGCTTCCCCCTTGCACTGCCTTAGGAGCAGAGCTCATCCTGGGGAGGGGCACCTTCCTTGCTCACCCCTCTTGAGCTGTCCTTGGGCTGGTGAGGTGAGTGTAGAGGTGAAGGAGATTGTCCCCAGGGTGCATCATCCCTCTCCTTGCCTTAGGTGATGTACTTCAGCTCCCTCTTCCCCTACCTGGTGCTGGTTTGCTTCTTGGTGCGAGGACTTCTGCTGCGTGGGGCTGTGGATGGCATCATGCACATGTTCACACCCAAGGTGAGAACCTTCAAGCCCAGAAGACTGAGCAGGTTCTCCTTTTGTCTTGTCCCACCTCTTTTTTAACCTTTGCCAACCCCACAACCAACCCCAACTACCTGGGATATCCTGAGGTCATCAGGATGTGTCAGCAGCATCCTGAATATGGAATATGGCCAGGACAGCCAAGAGCTCGATCACCTCACCACCCTGGTGCTTCTTAGTGTCTCTCCTGTCACCTTTGGGTGCCCAGACACCAGGGTGGGGACATGAGGCACCAAGGCGATGTATTTAAGGACTTGATGAGAAGATGCCCATGGCAGGGGGTTGGATGATCTTTAAGGTCCCTTCCAACCCAAGCAATTCTATGACACAAATCTGTTGTCAGGCTGCAAAACCTCTGCTGGTGGTGTGCATCTCTTAATTACCCAGCTAATTAATTAATTAAGCACAAATGGAGATGAATCAGCTCAGCCAGCAAGGCTGGTAGAAGATATTAATTATGATCTCTTGATGAACAAGGCTGGAAGACACTCAGTAGAAGGGGGATGTGGCTGGGGGGACGGGATGTTGAACAACCCCATCAGCTGAGATGTTTGATTTCAAGTTCTCCAGCTGCTCTGGAGGCAGGAGGTGGCCAAGGGAGGAGGATGGAGACCCATGGCTGGGTGGCTCCCTTGGGTTAGGGGGACAGGTCCACCCGGAAGCTGTGGGGCTATGTACTGGGAGATCTGGCACCCAGTTTGGGCTTCAGGGCAGATGGTGCACCCAGAGATGTGGTCAAGTCAAATCTTCACCTGCCCTTCTCTGTGCCTCAGTTTGTCCCTGTGGGAAACAGAAGGTGGCCCTGTGGGTGCTGGGTCATGCAAGACCTGATCATGGTAGATCAAAGTGTGTCCATGGCTCCCCCAAAACCCAGGTTGGAGGTGCAGTAACCGTCTTATTTAGCTCTGACTCCACTGGGCTAAGCTGTGGGGCCACCAAACCACCTAACGTCTTCTTCTGTCTCCTCTCCAAGCTGGACAAGATGCTGGACCCCCAGGTGTGGCGGGAGGCAGCTACTCAGGTGTTCTTTGCCTTGGGCCTGGGCTTTGGAGGAGTCATTGCCTTCTCCAGCTACAACAAGCAGGACAACAACTGCCACTTTGATGCCACGCTCGTTTCCTTCATCAACTTCTTCACATCTGTCCTGGCCACCTTGGTTGTGTTTGCTGTGCTGGGCTTCAAAGCCAACATCATGAATGAGAAATGTGTGGTGGAGTAAGAGGATTCGCTTTTTCACTCTTTGGGGTGGGCAGGTCTGCTCCTGGCTGTGGTGGATCTGGAGGCAAGAGAATGAGTTGGGTGATCCCGTGTTTTGGTGGACTCAGGTTCCTGGCGGTCAAGATCTGGATCTCCCAGAGATGGCCAAACTGAGGCAGTTGAATATTCATCTCCTCCAACCTAAGACCCAGCTCTCATATGGGCTCCTAGGCTGCAAACTGGGGGTAAATGCAACAGGTCTGGTCCCACCACCTGGGTTCCCCTTGCTTTCCACTCATCACAGGATCCCATCTGTCTGCAAAGTTGAGGGTGCTGCTGGGCTGTACCCCAGAAGCTGTTGGAGGAGGGGGGATTTGCACACCATGTAGGGAGCTGCACCCATAAAAATCCAGACCATGCAATGTGGAGCCTGTTCCCTAGTGGGCCTCCATCTGTCTCCTCTGTTATGTGGCTTGATGCAATGTTTACTGACACCTTGGCAAACTGCAACAAGGTCACAGAACCCCAGACTGGTTTGGGTTGGAGGGAACCTTGAAGCTCATCCAGTGCCACCCCTGCATGGGCAGGGACACCTCCCACCAGCCCAGGGGGCTCCAAGCCCCATCCAACCTGGGCTGAGACACTGCCAGGGATGGGGCAGCCACAACTTCTGGGGGAAACCTGGGCCAGGGGCTCAGCACCCTCACACCAAACAATTTCTTCCTCATCTCCAACCTCAATCTCCCCTCTTCCAGTTTAAATCCATTCCCCCTCATCCCATCCCGCCAGGCCATGGTCCCAAGTCCATCCCCAGGTCCTTTGACCTGTGTAACATGACCTGGTGAGGCTTATCCTGACTGGGTCAAAGAGCTTCCATGGTCAGGCCCCATCCTTCACCCTGGAAGAAAAGGAACACCTCTGGGTGACAAGGGCTCTGCTCTCCCTTAGGAACACTGAGAAGATCTTGGGCTACCTGAACACCAATGTGCTGAGCCATGACCTCATCCCACCTCATGTGAACTTCTCCCACCTCACTGCCAAGGACTACAATGAGATGTACAAAGTGATCATGACAGTCAAAGAGGGGCACTTCAAAGAACTGGGTTTGGATGCCTGTCTGTTGGAGGATGAACTCAACAAGGTACCTTGGTGGCCTTCCTAGGAGGACCAGAAGGTCACCTACCCCATTGCCTGTTTGTGGCAGAGGGATCTGGAAAGCTGTGGGAAAGCATGGGATCTGGAAATTACCCTGGTTAGAGACCTTCCAGGGATGGGGATTCCCTGTCCCTGTGGTCTTCCTCAGCATGGGATGGGGGAAAGGTCTGCCCATAGCAAGTCCAGCAGGGTCATCACCTCTTCCAGGCTGGCTTTGAGGCAGGATTTTTCTCTCCTCAAAAAGTGGAGTGCAACAGGAGAGACTTGAAGCACGCAGGGTCTTGTAGGCTGTGTCCCTGATGTGTTTCTCCTCATCTTTTGGTCTTCTCTCCCCCTGAACAGTCTGTGCAAGGCACTGGCCTGGCCTTCATTGCCTTCACAGAAGCCATGACCCACTTCCCAGCTTCCCCCTTTTGGTCTGTCATGTTCTTCCTGATGCTGATAAACCTGGGCTTGGGCAGCATGATCGGGACCATGTCAGGCATCACCACCCCCATCATCGACACCTTCAAGGTGCGGAAGGAAGTGTTCACAGGTGAGGTCTTTTCTCCTGTTGCCTCCTGGGGAAGGGGTGGAGGGCCCCCATTGCCCTGGGGAGTCACTCCAGAAGAGTGTGGACATGGTGTATGTGTCTACTGGGTCCTGCCAATGGAAGGGATGAACTTTGTGGTGAGGACTTGGTTCTTCTTGGGGTGCCCTGCTGACCATGCCCATTTGCTCCTCACAGTTGGTTGTTGCATCTTTGCCTTCCTGGTGGGACTGATCTTCGTGCAGCGCTCTGGGAATTACTTTGTCACCATGTTTGATGATTATTCAGCCACGCTGCCACTCACTGTCGTGGTCATCCTGGAGAACATTGCTGTGGCCTGGATTTATGGCACCAAGAAGTAAGTTTGTCCAACATGATCTGAAAGGTCTTTTCCAACCAAAATGACTCTAGGATTGACTCGCTGACTTTTCTCCCAGGAGGTCAGCTCTGATGGAGCACATGTCCCAGGGGACATGCATTAGAGAGGCAGGAACTTGGTTCCCCTTGGTCCTTGCCCTGCTCTTGGTATAATCTACCCCTACGTCACTCTAGTGGGTATCTACTGTTGGTTGTGATGCACTTGTGATTACCCTTTTGTCTCAGCTTTCCAGGTCCTTCTGGAAGGAGACCTTGTCCCCCCTAAGCCTGTTCTTGAGTTGGCCAGAGCAGAGGAGGTTCTGCCTAATGCTCAAATGACCTTTTCTTGGCAAACGGGAAACCTCAAAGGAGGTTTCCAACCCATTCTACAGGCTTGAGGGACACTGAGATGCTTGCTTAGATCCCCTGGATCCTTTTCAGGCTCTGTCTTGAGCATAATTCCCAAGGGGGGCATGTGGGAGGGGGATTCTCACTCAGAGGTGGGGAAGGGAATGGCTCCATCTCTCCTTCTCATCAGGTTCATGCAGGAGCTGACAGAAATGTTGGGTTTCCGGCCCTATCAGTTCTATTACTACACCTGGAAGTATGTCTCTCCCATCTGCATGGCCGTGCTCATGACCGCCAGCATCATCCAGTTGGGAGTCAGCCCCCCGGGCTACAGCGCGTGGATCAGGGAGGAGGTGAGTACCATCCTCTCCCCAACAGCCACCTCCACCCCAGGTCCAGGCTGAGCAGGAGACCTGCAGACCCCCCTGTTCATTCATCCCAGCTCTGCTCTTCTACCCTCTCCTGTTGGGAGATCTTCAGCCTGTGGACACTCATCCTCTGTGGGCCCATCAGGTTTGTACACTGCCCAGAGGCTTCCAGCCAGCTCTGATCATCAGCTGAAGTCTGAGCTTGGATTTTGAGTCACTTCCACAGCTACACACAGTGTGCAGGACCAGGTCCTTTCTCTTGATTTGAACCCACCTCCTGATAGCTTCACGTGGTGCCCCTGACGATGATGCTTGGCAGGAGGCAGCAGGACTTGCCTGGTACCAAGGAGATGTTGCACGTGGTGTGCACCACCTTTGTTGCTGTGGCTACCCCATCCCTGGCAGTGTTGAAGGTTGGGTGGGGCTTGGAGCACCCTGGGCTGGTGGGAGGTGTCCCTGCCCATGGCACGGGTGGCACTGGATGAACTTTAAGGTCCCTTTCAACCCAAACCAGCCTGGGATTTGCTGCAACATCTCCTTGACACTAACATCTATCTCTTCCAGGCTGCAGAGAAGTTCCTTTTCTACCCAACCTGGGCCATGGCCATCCTCATCTCCCTGATCATCCTGGCTTCCCTCCCTCTGCCCTTGGTCTTCATCCTCCGGCAGTTCCACCTGGTGTCAGATGGCTCCAACACCCTCTCTGTCACCTACAAGAAGGGTCGGATGATGAAGGACATCTCCAATTTGGAAGACAACGATGAGACCCGCTTCATCTTGAGCAAAGTGCCCAGTGAGACCCCTTCCCCCATGCCCACCCACAGGTCCTACCTGGGGCCTGGCAGTAACTCCCCCATGGAAATGAGCAATGCCCCCAACGGACGCTATGGCAGTGGGTACCTCCTGGCCAGCACCCCTGAATCTGAACTGTGATGCCTGCCTGCCGACCACCCCCACCAGGAGAGAAGGGCACTGGGGAGTGGGTCCTGGCTCTCCAGGCAACTGGCAAACTCATCACTAAAGGAAGACAGAAGAAGAAAGAAGAAGAAGGAGAAGGAGAAGAAGGAGAAGAAGAAGAAGCAACCCCTCGTCAAATTGTAACCCAAAGCAACTGTTTCCAAGGTGGCCATCGAGAAGAAGGGACTGCAGGAGGGGCAGGACAACCCTTGGCTGAAAGGCAGAACCACCCCCTGGCTCACCTTTTGGGGTAGGGAGGAGGAAGGAGAGACGCTGTGGTATCTTTCTGAGAGTTTTTGTCCAATCTGAAGCAAAGAATCTCTTTTTTTTTTTTTTTTTTTTGAAGCAGCTGATGGTTGGAAAAAGGACCTGGCATCAGGTGGGAAGCCAACCACACTTCCTCCTGCAGCCCAGGAGCTCTTCCCTCCCTGTCTGTTGTCCTTGAGCTGGGAGGAGTCCATGGCCTTATTCCAACGAGCACAATTAACCATCAGTGTTCATAGCACAAGAAGATGCTGCTGGTGTCACCATCATTGTTGTTGTTGTATATCCTGTAGGTTTTTAGAGCTGTGGACACCCTCCCCAGATAACCCCCAGATTTGGACCAGGGTTGGCAGGGCTGGTTGAGACGTTGTGGCGTGGGAGATGGTGGAGCCTTGGGATCTGTTTGGTTACCACCAGCATGGGGACGTGCATCCTTCTGAGACACAGAGATGTCACATCCGTGGGACGATGTGGTCAGCATGGTTCGGTGGTGCTCGTGCTGAGTGACAGAAGAATCTCTGACATGAGGGTGGTTGAGATGTGTGAGCACGTGTGGGGCCTGCAGAGGGTTACCATGATGGAGGTCAGGAGTGCTCTCCTGGAATTACTCCTGATGTGTGGGATGAGCTGCTGAGATGTCCCAGAGGGACAAGCAGAGAAGCTGTGGGGCATCCTGTCCTGGTTTAGCTCTCAGGAAACCACCCCTGACCTTCCCTCCCTTGCACCCACCAGCCAAGGTGATCTGGGCAGGGATGGTCTCTGGACTCGTGTCCTCATTTCTCACAGCTCCAAGCCAGGAGCATGTGTCACCTCCAGCCTTCCATAGGGGTAACCAGCTCCTGGGGACAAAAGGGCTCTGCTGAGCAGCAGTTGTTGGGGTTCTAGTGTCTTCTCCAGGTGAACCTTTGGTAGAATCCAGGGACTTCTTTGTGCTCACCCAGGTTAGTGGGGACCAGACTGACGTGACCTCATGTTGTGTCTCCCCAGGCTGGTTAGGAAAGGTCGGAATCTCCCAGCTCCGAGTCTCTCCCAGTGGGTTTGAGGATCTTTCCCTGACTTCTACACATGGCCAAGCAATTCTGTGAAGGGCACCAGGATGAGGTGGCATCTTCCTCTTTTCCCCAGGGGGACAGGGGAGCAGCAGCCTCCTTGCACCCTTTCTCCCTCTCCGGGCATTGTTATGGCCTCCAAAATCTGAGGGAGCTCTTCATCCTTGGTCCTGCTGGCCTTAGCTCATGTGTGATGGTATTTCAAGCCAGCATGAAGGTCAAATTTGTGATTGCTTGACCACAATCCCTTCTCTCCTCTGCCTTCCTCTCAATGGGTTTTCTCCCACCTCAGCTGGGAGGCGAAGGCACCTGGTCCAACCTTGACTTCTCTCAGCATTCCTGGGGTCAGGAGGTGTCCCTCCCAGTGATGTTGATCTTGTGGGTTCTGATCATTTATTTATAATCCTTCTCCACGGCTGACCTGCAGCCTCTTCCCAGACAATTAGCTCAGGCTGTTCATTAACCATTTTTCCAGGGGAAAACCAAAGGCATGGACTGAACCGGAGCAGCTCAGTCTTTGATGACTCTGAGAAGCACCAGCCCCGTGCAGGATCAGCCCTTTGTCTCTCCTCTAATGCTTCCCCCCTCACAATTTGCTCCATTTCCTTTCTCCTTCCCCTTCCCTTGCCAGGGGGATGCAGAAATACCTGCCCCGGTGTCACCTCTTGATAGGAGAAGCACAAACCCTGTGGCATTTCCTCATCAGTAGAAAAGATGTTCCTTCCATCCCTCAGTTCCTCCACCCAACCAGCAAATGAGAGGAGGAGCCACATCATTGCCCAGCGTCACCTTCAGAATATCCCTGATTCCACCTTCTCCATATCCCTCATTCCCACCATAGCTCCCATGGAGTTCTGGGAGCAGGACACCTTCCCACCCACGATGCTCCTTGAAGCCTGGGGAGAAGGCTCCAGCCTTCCATCACCACCATTCCCAAACCAGCCAGGGAGGCCTTGGCATTCCTCCCCTCTTCTTGCAGCATCCATAAGAGGCCAAATCACTAAGAAAGTAACAAAAAAAAGTTCTAAAATATATATATATAAATATATATTAAAAATATATACAGAGAGAGGAGATGGAAACCTAACCCTGAGAGTCTCGACTTCTATTGTATATTTATTCTGTAAATGTCACTGTAAATGCTGTGAAATGACAAAACCAGATTCCAAAGTGGCCCATGCCCTGTTTTCATGCCCAGTGCTTGTACAGGTCAATTCTCATTGTATAACAGGACATATTTCATATTTTTATCCTTTTATTTCTCAGGGTTGGTGGGTGGCTGTGGCCATGTGCCCCCCCCCCAGCCCTGGGAGCTCCAATAGAGAGGAGGAGCAGGACCACCACCTTCATTTTTAGCTGTGGAAACCCCATATTTCTTCATGGTGTTTACTCACTGCTAGACACAAGGCGCTGGGGGGGTGGTGGGGAGGTTTTTTGGGGGTTGTGTGTTTCAATTTAAAGTGCTTCATCTCATCACATGTGTCAATCCCTGAGTGGTGTGGGTGTTGGTGTGCGTGTGTGTTGTGCTCAGGGGTCACTTCTCACTGTACTTGGTCACTCTGGGACCCTGGGGGGGTGGTGGTGGTCAGTTTCTCCTGGTCTCCCTCCACCCATCTTTTTGGGGTCCCCAGGTTGGGCCCAAACCCCAGTGGCTTTTAGCCCTGGAAATCACTTTTTTCCCCCCTCTTTTTCTCCCCAGAGGCACAGGGAATAGCTGCTGGTTGTGTGCACAGACACTTTACAGTTTTCCTCCAGGTGGCTGGAAAAGGAAAGGGTGAGAGAAACTGCTGCCAAAATTCCTGTTCCCCCATATTGGCTCCCTGCTCAGTTCCCAGCCCTCTCCCTGGCTGGGGGACAAGGAGTTGCTGGGGAGATCAAGAAGGGGTGAAGACCCAAAGAGAAGGGGGATGATTGGGAGTCTGGGAAGTGGTGGGGGAGAGGTGGTGGCTGGTGCTGAGGGCAGGAGGGTGCCCAGCCCCCATGATAGAGGTGTTGAGGCTCTCAGGGTGGGTGTGTTCCCCATGGGGCTGGAGCTAGGGTGCTCCATCCTCAACCTGCCCTTGACCCCAGTGCAAAGCAGCTGGGACAACTGAAGCTGACTGCCCTCTGCTAATTAGCCCCTTCCCCAGCTATCCCTTGGCCCATCCCCCTTGATCCCCCAAAAGAAGGGGACACTTCACCTCCTACCACCCCAGCAGGTCACCTGCAACTGCAGCCCCTCCTTGGAGCAACTCCCACTGCCCCCTCCTGTCCCCCAGCCCGCGTATCTCTAGGTGGCCTATGTGGTCAGCAGGGACACAGTGGGATGTGGCCACTTCCCTGGCTGGTGAGCACAAGGCTGGTGACCCCCCCTGTACAGGTAAAAGCACAGAGCTCATAGTAACTCATCCCGTGTATCCTTGGTGTATTTCCCACGTGTGCCGGATGGGCTCCTCGGCAGGTGAAGGGAACTCTGTCACAGCTGGACTGGAGTCCCAGTAAAAGGCTCTTCTTACCAAATTTCTGCTTGCCAAGTCTCTTCTGTGCCTCTCTTCTCTTGCTTGGGGTGGGCACTGGGGTCTCCCTGAGGTTTGGGGAGGGGGAAGAGAAGTTAAGAAATGGGCATTGGGTTTGTTGGCACCCATGGACACTGATGGCTGTCCTGACACTGCCAGCATCCTGCTGTCTCCTTTCATCCTCCAGGTTCCCCCAGTCTCTTTCATCCTCCAGCTTCCTCTTCTCTTCCCGTTTCCCCTTCTCCTCCAGGTTCCCCTTCTCCTCCAGTTCCCTTCCTCCACCCACCACCAGCCCCTGCAGGGGCTCACTCAGGGCTCAGTTGCCAGCAGGTGCTTCAGGAGCATCGTGGAGGTGATCTTCCATCCCAGACCAGTTCAACCAGTACCTGCTGACGTTATGGGGCATGCAAACTGCTAAGATGTATCACCTGCTCCTCTGGGCAATGCCCTGCTAGTGATGCTGGTGGGTTATTCTAAGGGTACAGGGAGTCTGGAGAACCTCCCTGCAGATGGACCAGAGGTTTCCACAAACCCCAGATGATTTCAGGTGTTAGTGATGTGTGGGGTGGGGCTGCCTCTTCCCTCCTCCCTGAGGAACGTGAGGAAATGGGGAAGAAAATGGGATGGATGGGATGAGATGAGATCTGCCAGCAGTGGGGGTGCCATCAGGTGGCCGGGAACTGAATTTGTCCCCATATGGTGACACCTGGTTAGGAGCGCGGAAGGATTTCTCCTGCAGGACCTGGTTCACGCAGGAGTGGTGAGCAGGACAACGCTGACCAGGGTGCAGCCCCAATCCGTGGGATCAGGATGGAGATGCTCCCAGCTCCTCCCCACACTCAGTGAGGTGGCAGGGAGGGGGCGGGGGGTAGCAGCACTCATCAGACCCAGCTCAGGGTGTTGCCCAGGGCTCTGTAGGACCCACGCGTGGTGCTCACTGCTGCCATGAGCTGTCCAGCCTCAGCCCGTGCTGTGGGTGCTGTGTGGCTTTGGATTTGGCAAGACGCTCAGACCCTCAACCCAGAGAGGGCTCAAGTGTCCCTACTGCTGGACTGTCCTTGGGGCCAAGGTACCATCAGGCTTCTGCAATGGCACCTTGTCCCCAGGCCACCTCCCTGGCACGGAGGGTCCTTTGTTTGCTTTATCCCCTCTTCCTCTCCCTGCCAACCACCCGCAGATGTCACTTTGGGATGAAAGACATGGAGCTGCTCCCGGGAGGAAGCCCCAGCTCAGGAAGGTGAGATGGGGGTAGGATTTGACTCCATGCACGTCACAGGAAGAGTGGAGGGTGGGGCTGGGGCAAAACCCACCCCCTAGCTCCTGATGTTGGGGGCTCCCAGCAAAAACAAAATTGAAAGGGGAATTCTGGCTCTTTTGGGGTTGGAAAAAAGGCGAAACAGGGCCGAATGTTAACATTTAAACCTGCTCCATGATTTCAAACCAAAACTGTTGAATTTCCCATCAGAGGGAGGCAGGGAGCCTGCAGAGCCTGGGGTGCTGTCAGCTCGGGGGGTGGATTTGGGGGGTCCCATGTCAAAACAGCTCTGGGCAGGGGCACGGGCAAACAGTGGGCATGGACATAAGGTGGGCACGGGCACCCAGGGTAGCTGCTACCGGCAGCATCTTGCTGTGCTTCGCCAAGCACCTTGGCAAGAAAACCAAAGACGTTTATCCTGACTTTTAAAGATGGGGAAACAGAAGCACGGCACCAACTGGTGAAGCGTTCCCGGTCATTACCAAGGCAGACGGGCAGCATCCCCGCTACAGCCCGTCCTCTTTCCCCTCCCAAATTATTTTTATGGAGTAAAATGCTGAGGATGGAGCTTAGATCCTCTGCTGGACCCAAGCACCGCTGCCTCTTTCCCTTCTTGCCTCCAGCAGCTGTCGCAGGCCCCACAAGATGGCACTGTGTGACAGCAGCACGGGGAGGTGGCACCGTGTGACAGCAGCACGGCGATTCGGCCACCGAAGCCCTGGGTAGATATTTGGGGTGCAAGCTCTTTCCGTGGATGGGGATGAGCCAACTCCTCTTCCAGGCAGAGATGGGAGAGGGATGAGGTTGCAAACCTCATGACCAAAGAGCTGATTTTAGCTGAAAAATTCACCTGGCAGAGATGAACCTCTCCTGTGGCTCCAGAGAGCTTCTGCAAGAAAAGCCCCAAGGGAGCGTCCTGGGAAGTTGTTTGGGGCTTGTGTCCTGGGGAGCTGCTCTGTGGCATCAGCACCCTGCTGTGCCATGGGTGTCAGCACCCACAAACCAGGGATGGACCTGTCACACCTAAAGCATGAAGGGAAGAGGGCAGAGATCTCTGGAGCTTGCTGAGGTCAATGGATTACTGGGATCCTGGGCTGGAAAGACCTGGAGAAGTTGGTTTGCCCATCTCTGCCCTAAAGCAGCGTTGTCTCTCCCTAAAGTGAGCTGCAGTTCGCCTACCTCCTCCAGCCCTCCATGGATGGGGACATGGTGTGATCCCAGGCTGTCCCCAACCTCTCCTTCAGGCCACACAGCATCTGGTGGCCTGCTGTGCTGGTCCCACTGTGCCAAGCTGGGGACATTGATGTGTTGGGCCATGGGCAGGGCTCAGGGTGCTGTGTTGGGGGGGAGAAACAGTGCAGAGACCAACGAGGGGAGGAACCCAGAGACCCCTGTCCTCAGAGAGCTGTGTCCTCAGAGCTGTGGCTTTCCAGGCTGGGCCTGATCTTCCTTGAGATCTTCCAGGTCCTGCTCCTCATTCCATCGTTCACCTGGACAGTACCCAAAATACCTTGCAGAATGTCCTTGCAGAATTGACTCCCTTTTGCTCCAAAAAGGCCTTTGATTCCTCAAGCTCTTTCTGCTGTTTTCTCCCTCTTTCCTTTTTTTTTTTTTTTTTTTTTTTTTTTTTTTTTTTTTTCATGGACATTAAAAATCTAAAGGCATATTTTGGGAGCAGACAGCTTTGGGCGGGTGTTGCTGGCTAAAAGATCTCTTCCTTCCCCAGCTACAACCCATTTGGCTGCCTGGCCACCCCCTCCCAAACCCATGAACGGCCGCGCTTGGGTGCACAAAGATCTCTGCGGGGTGAAAGTCGCACGGAGAAAAAATTAGCATCAGGTCTCAGCAGTTCCTTCCTCCCTCCGGACCAAACTGGCTGTGGTGGTGCCGCCGAGCAGCCCAGCTGCCTGCGATGCCTGCCCGGTGATGCAAGGCTCGATTTTTCCAGCACCGTTTTTTTTTTCCCCTCGGGTTCTTCTTCTTCCACCTTCTCCCGCTGGTGCAGCCCCGGGTGGTTTGGGTGTGGAGCTTCACCAATCTCCACCCGCTCAGGATCCTGCGCTGGAAGCTGGGGAGTTGCAGTTCCAGTTGGAGCAGGGCTTGCTTGGGGGTAAGATTTGAAGCGTGGCTCTCACGCCTCCTGGCTTGTTGGGTTTCTTTTCGGTTTAGTTTGGGTTTTTTGTTTTTTTTTTGGTCCCAGCCTCCTCCCAGTACCATCTCTGGGAAGGGGATGGGAATGTCACCAAGGGGACAAGGCTGAGGAAGGGACACAGGGAGGTGATGCTAGAGTGGGGCAGCATCTCCTCACCCTGACCAAGGACCCCCTACTCCAAGTGCTGAACCCCAGCTCAGTTTCCTCCCCTCCCCAAATAACAGGCCTGTACCCCCACCTCTGACCCCAAAGCATCCCCCTCCATCCCCCCTACTACCGGCAGTGTAAACCAGGAATAAACAGCGCTGGTGGGACCGGATCCCTTCGGTCTTCGCCTTGGTGACAGCCTTGTCCTCTGGGACACACTGCAGCTCTTCACCCTCCTCCTCTGCCCCAGGAGATGGGGCGGAGCAGCAGCAGCACCCCGGGGGGTGCCAGAGCCCCCCCACCCCAGGGAGAGGGGGCGTTTAGGGGAAGGTCCCCTGGGGCTGGGTGGTTGGTACCCTGCCCCACAAGCCTCGGTGGGTGAAGCTCTGGGGAGGGGACACGGCTGGAGCTGAAAGAGATGCTCGGGGAGGGATGAGGGAAGGGAATGGGTGTGGGGGGCATGTCTCCTTGCAGCCCCCACCTTTCCGGCTCCCCGAGGCTGGGGGTGATCTCTCCTGACCTCTCGGTGAGAGAGGGATTGCGAGCCAGGGAGGGATGGGAGCTGCGGGAGCCTCTGCCAAGAGCTGGCTCCAGCTCCGCAGGCGGCTCGGGGCTGCAGTTTCCCTCCGGAGCGAAGCGGAGCTGGGGGTGTCCGGGGTTCACTGCTCGCTGCCACCCACCCCCCCCCGCCAAAGCCTCGCCTGCCCGTCGGGGAGGTGAGCTGGGGCCTGGGGGGGGCTGGGAGGGGGGAGGGGGAGTGTGAGAAAATAGGGGGTGGGTGCGATGGGGCTGGAGCTCTGGGAGGATGGAGGGAGGGATGCGGGGATGCAGGAGCGTGGTTGGGAGGGGAGGGGGCGCGGGAGGGGGGGAGGCTGTGGGGCTGGGAGGGGTCCCCGGCCCCCTCGGCGAGGCGGTGCCGGTAATCCCGCCGCTCCTTCCCAGCCCTATAAAAGCCCCGGGCGGCAGCGTGTTCCCCCCCTTCCCCCCCCAATTCTCTGAGCCCCGGAGCAGTCCTCAACGACTCCCCCCCCCTTTCTACCCCGCGCCGGGCGGCAACCGCCGGGGCGCAACAGGCCCCCCCCCGGCCCGGCCACGCTTCAGCGGACCCCCGCCACCGCAGTCCTCCCTAGGAGGGCAGGGCCCGTTTTGAGGAGGAGGGGAGCAGGGGGCACATCCATCCATCCATCCCTCCATCCCCCGCCTGGAGCCGGGCAGTCGCCACTCGCTTTCTCTCCCCCTCCTTCTTCTCTCGGGGGGGCGAGGGAGCGCGGAGCCGCTGAAGCGGGAGGGGCGGGCGGAGAGCACCCCCCCCGCGCCTGGCGCTGCAGGTAGCGGGGGGGGGGGCGGGGGGGGGGACGGACGGACACAAGCGCAGCCCGCTGGGGGTCAGGGCTCTTGTCCCCCCCCGCCCCTCTCCGCCTTAAGCTTTGGCGGCGGCAGCATCATCCCCAGCTGGCCCTGCATCCCCCACTCCACCCCAGGTGGACCCCCTCTTTCAACCTCCACTACCCCCCCCCTCCCCACCTCCCGAGCCTTGCCCGCTTCTGCCTGCACTTGTTGCTGCCCGGCAGGACAGGGCTGGTTCCTGGTTTAAGGCGATTTTATTTCAGGGTGGCTGGGTGGGTTTGGAGGGGGTGGAGGTTGCAGCCTCTCCTGCCGTCCCCCAGCAGCCAGCGGTGTCTGGCTCGGCTCCAGCCTGCTCCCCCCCTCCTCCTCCCAGGCCAGAGCCAAGCCTGAGCCCCCTTCCCCTCTTATCCCCCCTCCCCAGTCCCATCTCTGCCCCCTTCTCCCACCGACCCCCAGCTCTTCGCCCGGAGGAAGGGTGAGCGTAGGGTGCAGCTCCCATCCACCGAAATCTATGATCAGCTCCGTGTGTGTCTCCTCCTACCGTGGACGCAAGTCTGGGAACAAACCACCTTCCAAAACATGCCTGAAGGAAGAGATGGGCAAAGGGGAAGAGTCGGACAAGATCACCATCAATGTTGGTGGCACCCGGCATGAAACCTACAAAAGCACCCTGAGGACTTTGCCGGGCACCCGCCTGGCCTGGCTGGCTGACCCCGATGCCCAGAGCAACTTTGACTTTGATGGGAAAAGCAATGAATTCTTCTTTGATCGTCATCCCGGGATCTTCTCCTATGTCCTCAACTACTACCGGACAGGGAAGCTGCACTGCCCAGCAGACATCTGCGGACCCCTCTTCGAGGAGGAGCTGACCTACTGGGGCATCGATGAGACAGACGTGGAGCCATGCTGCTGGATGACCTACCGGCAGCACCGTGATGCTGAGGAGGCCCTGGACATCTTCGAGAGTCCTGAGCCTGGTGGAGGAACCAGTGGAGAGGAACCCGAAGAGGAAGGGGGTAGGGAGATGGCACTTCAGAGCCTGGGCATGGATGAGAGGCCAGCGGGGGCAGCGGGGGCTGCTGGAGGGGGTGGCTGCTGTCGGAATTGGCAGCCAAGGATGTGGGCGCTCTTTGAGGATCCCTACTCGTCCAAGGCAGCGAGGGTAAGCTCCCGAGACATGCCAGAGGGGTGGTGGGATGGGGCTGTGCTGAGGTTGTGTCTCCATCTTGCCATGGATGGGACGGAATCTCCCCACCTGTAGCAACCCAACTCCTACCATGGGGTGCGTTGGCCATCTCCCATCCCGTGGGAAGCCTCTTCCATCATCTCCCAGTCCAACGTGTCTGGAAGAGCTGGGATGAAGCTGGGGACAAGCGCAGCTCCCAGCCCCATCACACAACTTGGGGACATGGCTTCTGGGTACATGGTGATGTGGGATTGTTAGGGAGAGGTTAGAGGCTGAGGTCTGGCAGAAGTTCAGGAAGCCCTAGGACAGGTTGGGTTGTGTGGGCTCCTCTCACTGGGTTGGGTGCCTGCCATCTCCACACCAAGGAGTGGGGTGGTCAGGGGGTCAGGGCTGGTGCCCTCTGATCGGGTCCTGAACCAAATGGGCCCCTCATGCTTGTCCCCAAGGACCTTGTGCTCTTCTTCTACAACAGCCCCAAAGGACACCCCTCTCCATGCCCCTGTCCCTTCCACCCCCCAAACCCTGTCACTGTCACCATGTGGCTGCTGCCCACACGCAGCAGACATTTCACCCCCCAGCACATGCCAGCACTGGCACTGCCACCAGTCCACACATGGACCTCCACCCCCTGCACACATATGTGTGCACATACGTGCAAAGGCATTGGGTGCAGCAGGAGGAGTTGGAGGGAGTGGAGCTGGCTGGGGGGTGAACCCTGACTGGGCTTGGAGTGGGACCAGTCTGCACTGGGAGCTCCCTGCTTCCTTCTTACTGGTCTAAGGTAAAGAACGAGCTCAGCACCATGACAGGGAGGGGTCACCTTCCAGTGGGGACACTTGCAGGCTCCTCTGGGTCATGTTTCCCACTCTAAAATATCAGCATTTTGCAATGCTTTAGGAGAACTACCTTGGCAGGAGGGGAAACTGAGGCACAGAGCAGTGCAACCAAGCCAAGTGAACACAATGTGCCCAGTGCAGCCAGTTACTGCAGGGAACCTTTACTGGTTTGGAGGCACTGTCCATCACCAGGATGCTCCAGACCCAGGAGTATCTCTGCAGGTGCAACGTTCATGGTGCAGTTAGAAATTCTGGTGTGTGTCCCCATCATTTTTTCACCTCTTTTCCTTGTAGCATCGATGCCCACGGGATTCTGTCTCCTGTGTCTACTCCAGTCTCTGCAAAACTTTGGTTCCTGTCCCAGCTACAGTGTAAAACTTTTTCAACCCATGGAAAACTTAGCCTGGTCATGGTCTTACCTCTACTTCCAAACTCTGCTCACTTGTAGCTCCTCAGTTTTTTTCCTTTGCAGCCTGACTTCGGGGGTTCTGACCTGGCTTCCAGTGGGATTTCCAGGCTGGTGACTCCCTAGAAAGCCATAGGGTTTTTTGGGAACACCCATACCAAGCTGCTGAGTGCACACTGAGATCATGTAGATCATCAGCAGGTTCTGGAGGACTTGTTTGGTGGGGCTTCTGGTGCTGTGTTGGTGGCCACTGGGTAGATCCATAGATATTGTTGTATTTTTAAGACATTTTTGGAAAAAAACCCCAAAACCTTGAGTTTAGAGCTGAGGCCAAAGCTGAGAGAAAAGGTTGAGATCTTCAGCTGACACAAAACTGGAGCAGCACTATTGACTTTGGGGGGGTGGGATGGTGGTTGGCACTGGCTGTGAACTCCACTCTGCTATTTTTAGAGGTTGCTTTTGCTCCCAGGACTAAATCAGCTCTCACCTACATGGCTCCCACAGCAGAGCCCGAATGTTTGCAGGGTCTCACTCTCTTCCTTGGTAATTTTTTTCTTCCTGTGCTTTGAATTTAATTTTTTCTTCTGAAACCAGGGAAATCTGGGATCATTACTCAGCTGAGAAGTGGATTATTTTGGCTGTGCCACAGAATAATCTGTGTGGACACAGGTGTCTGGTTAAACTGGCTTTGTTTAAGATCTCACTTTCTGGGTTGGATTTGCTTCCTGAATTGTGACAGGTTGATGGGTAAGGGCCACCTGAAGAGCTGCCACCAGAAGTGCCAAATCCTGGCATGTGGTCCAGCCTGGGCTGGGGGTGTGGAGGGTCTTAGCCCATCCCCAAGCAGAAATCTGTCACTGGGGAGATCAAAGAACCATGGAATGATTTGGGTCGGAAGGGACCCTGGAGATCATCCCGTTCCAAACCCCTGTTAGAGGGACACCTCCCACCAGCCCAGGGTGCTCCAAGCCCCATCCAACCTTTAACACTGCCACAGATGGGGCAGCCACAGTTTCTGGGGGCAACCTAGGCACCCAGGGGCTCAGCACCCTCACACCAAACAATTTATTCCTCATCTCCAACTTCAATCTCCCCTCTCCCAGTTTAAATCCTTTCCCCCTCATCCCACCCCTCCAGGTCCCTCCACAGCTTTCCTGGAGCCCCTTAAGGTCTCCCCATTACAGCCTTCTCTTCTCCAGGCTGAACACCCCCCCCCAAATAAATATTCCCGAGGTTTCTCTCTCACTTAAAGCCTGCCTTAAACTTCACACCTAACTTTGGGAGGGCTGATGCTCTCCATGCTGGTCCCGCACAGCCTTGCCCTTGGGGATGTCCCTCAATGATGCTCTCGGCAGACATGTGGCTGCCAGCATGTTACTGCTGGTGGCCAGGGCTGCTTTTTCTCCAGCGTGACTCAGGCTGTTTCTGCTGCTGATTCACTCCAGCCCAGGACCTGGGTTGTCATCTCCAGCAGCTCGTTCACCCCCTCGGGTGGGTTTGACAGCAAAAGGTCCCATCCTGCTGGGTGCAGGCATAGGGGGTTAGCAGCCATGGGGGCTGGAGGAGGGTCTGCTAGGCTGGTAGAAGAGATTTTTTTTTCTGCTTGGAGGCTATTTTTTGTTTTGTTTTGTTTTGCTTTTTTCTTCTGGAGGCTCTTTGGAAGCAGCTGCCGTGGGTGATGGACTCACCATGAGCTCATCCTGCCAGGGGGGCTGAGCAGGATTGAGGGGGAGAGAAGGCAATGAGTTTTGGTCTGGCACAACCTGTGGTTTCCACCCCTCCTCAATCCCATCTGAGGGGAAGAAGCAGTGTGCCCAGGAGGGAGGAGGTGGCAGGGAGGGGACAAAAGTGTCACTGAGCTCTGCCTGCTCCTGTCCTCCCAGTCCTGGGACCTTTGGTGGGCGCACTGTCCACCAGAGAGCTGTAGAGAGCAGGAGGGGGAAAGGGACAAAAATCCAGCCCCCAACCTCACAGTTAAGATTCGTGGAATCCCTTTGGATGGAAAAGCCCTTTCAGACCATTGGGTCCAACACTTCCCCCAGCACTGCCCAGGCTACCCCCACCCCATGTCCCTCAGCACCACATCTCCAGGGCTCTGAAACCCCTCCAGGGATGATGGGGACTCCAGCCCTGCCCTGGGCAGCCTGGACCAGGCCCTGACAACCCTTTCCAGGGAGAAATTGTTCCCCAGCTCCAACCTAAACCTCTCCTGGCACAACTTGAGGCCGTTCCTCTTGTCTCATCACTTGTTCCTTGGGAGAGGAATGGTGCAAACATCTCATCTCGGAGGAGTTAGGATGAATGTGGAGGAAAGCTTAGTTGACTTAGACGACTCAGTCATCTTAAGGTTCCCTTTTCATGCATGTCCCTGGTGGAGGCTTGCTCCAAAACCAAATTGCAGGTTTCCCTTCATCCCCATCCCTGTCATCTCTGCCACATCTTCAGCCACAGCAGAGCTCATCACCCCTTCCCCTGTACATATTGTAGCATCTGGAGAAAGGTTCTGGTGGCCCCAGACACTGGGAGTTTGCTGTCAGCTCATGGGTTATATCTAGGTAACCCTCCTAGTTCTTCATCCTTCGTCTTTGGGAAGTGGGTGGCAGCAGATCCTGGGGAGTTTTGAGCCTGTTGCACTAGTGTTTGTTGGATGAAGACTTCTGCTGTCCCTGCTATTGCTATTGAGAGGTGCACCAAAAAGCAGAAATGTGCCTCAGCCTGCCCCAAAGCTGTTGCCGTGGTGGCTCATAACATTGCTGCTTTTCTCCCAAAGAGGAGAGGTTGGCATGAATCAGATAACCAGGAGGGATTGACTCAAATCAGCTCATGGCTTGGGTGCTTTCTACTTTTGCAGGTAGTTGCTTTTGCCTCCCTCTTCTTCATCCTGGTCTCCATCACCACCTTCTGCCTGGAGACGCACGAAGCCTTCAACATTGATGTCAACGTGACGGAGACCCTGGTGGTTGGCAACACCACCACCATCCTCCTGACACGGAAAGTGGAGACAGAGCCCATCCTCACCTACATCGAAGGGGTCTGTGTCCTCTGGTTCACACTTGAGTTCCTGGTTCGCATCATCTGCTGTCCAGATAAGCTTCTCTTTGTTAAAAACCTACTCAACATCATTGACTTTGTAGCCATCTTGCCGTTCTACCTGGAGGTGGGTCTTAGTGGCCTCTCCTCCAAAGCTGCCCGGGACGTACTTGGCTTCCTCCGGGTGGTCCGTTTCGTCCGGATCCTCCGGATCTTCAAGCTGACACGGCACTTTGTGGGGCTCCGGGTGCTGGGTCACACACTCCGGGCCAGCACCAACGAATTTCTGCTCCTCATCATCTTCCTTGCCTTGGGGGTTTTGATTTTTGCCACTATGATCTACTATGCCGAGAGGATCGGAGCCAAGACATCCGACCCCAGTGGGAGTGACCACACCCACTTTAAGAACATCCCCATTGGGTTCTGGTGGGCTGTGGTCACCATGACAACCCTGGGCTACGGTGACATGTACCCCAAGACCTGGTCAGGCATGGTGGTGGGGGCTCTCTGCGCCTTGGCCGGGGTGCTGACCATTGCCATGCCTGTGCCTGTCATCGTCAATAACTTTGGGATGTATTATTCATTGGCCATGGCCAAGCAGAAGCTGCCAAAGAAGAAGAAGAAGCATATACCCCGTCCTGCCCCTCTGGACTCCCCCACCTACTGCAAATCTGAGGAGAACTCCCCCCGAAACAGCACCCAGAGTGACACTTGTCCCTTGGCGGTTGAGGAGGGGGCAGCTGAGCGGAAGCGGTCAGGTGAGACCCCCAGAAGTGGGGAAGAGGGAGGGGGAGATCTCCAGGAGTCCCCCAGGCAGTGGTTGTGGCCCCTGGGGACATTCCTGCTGCATGATGTGACCTTTGGCTCGTGGGGTGCTGAGATCTTGGCACACCAATGGCTGAGGCCCTTGGGTGTCTGGGTGTTGGGTGCTGTCTTGGTGGTCCCAGATGCTGCAAATCAAGGGCTTTCTACAAGAAGGAGAGATTTGGTGGAATTCTCAGGGGAAAGGCCGTATCCTGCTCTCCTGATGACACAGGGCAAGTCACCATGTTGTGACTCAAGGTGTCCTCAAGGTGTCCCTACCTAGTCAAGGTAAGAGGAGGTAAGACTTTACCTAGAAGGTAAGACCATTTGCCTGATTCTCAGCCATTGGTGGTGCCCTTGGTGTAGATATTCTCTTGTTTCCTCACCCTTAAATCAGATCAATCTCCACCAAAATGGAAAAGTCCATGGATGGTCCCTGGGACTCCACCTCCCCATCCATCTTCTGGTAGATGTAGCATCCTGGAGTGGTAAAGCCAACACTGCTCCAAATCCTGTGTTCAGACAGGAGCAAAGTCAACCCCCCACCCCTTCATTTGTTCTCTGGTCTCCTGCACTCAGTTGAGGTTTGGGGGTCCTCCAGGCTTTCCTCCAGGCCAGGAGAGGACCCGGCCCCAGCTGTTACTGGTTTAGTTGGTGGAGGACAGCGTTGCTTGGGCTGAGCTTGGGGCACTTCAGGAACCTGGCTGTGGTGTCACTGCTGGTCACAGAGGTGGCTTTGCCCTTTTCGTCATGGTTTGCTGCTGGTGGCACCTCTGGAGCAGCTGGCTATGCAGCATGGGACCAGGATGGATCATGGTGGGGTTGTGTCCTGCATTGACATGACATCCACTGAGGTCACACCTGAGTGTCAGGCCGTATGTCCAACAGTGGTGACCTGTGTGGACACAGGGAGCTCCAAAGTCCCCAGTTGGGTGTCTGCCTTTTCCACCTGCTTACACATTCCATCTGCCCCAGGAACCTGCTCTGGAGGACAACCCCATCCCTTCACCCCAGCCCTGATCCAGGACCTCAGCCCAGACCCTCACCTGGCTTAGCAGCCTCTCAGCTAATGAGCCACTCTCAGGTGTCGTAAATTAGCACTTTACCACTAACCTCAGCAGGGGGAGTTTTGGAGACCTAATTCCCACCAATTAGGCGGGTATACCTTAAAGACCAGGGATGTTCCTCCTTGGCTTCACCCAGGGTATATAACCCTCAACAGGGATGAAAATCTGGCTTGGTCCTGCTCCAAGGGTCATTACTATGTCCAGGCTGGAATCAGAACCTGAATTTGTAGGTGTTCCTCTGGACAGTCTGGTTTTCTCCATGGTCTACACAAACCCTTCTGGCCACCCTAAGCACCTTCTGCCATGGGTTTACTGACTGCTGATGAGTGCCTGCCACTTTCTTGCAGACTCCAAGCAGAATGGTGAGGCCAACGTGGTGCTGTCAGATGAGGAGCAGCCACTGTCACCAACTGATGAGGAGAAGAGGCCCATGCGGCGCTCCAGCACACGGGAGAAAAACAAGAAATCCTCCACGTGCTTCCTGCTGGCCACGGGTGACTTCTCCTGTGCGGCTGATGGAGGCATCCAGAAAGGTATTGGTGCTGCTGGGGAGGGGGAGGTCTGAGGTGGGTTTTGTTGCATCAGTCCAAGACACGGGTTCATCTCCGTCTGCTTGCCTGGCTGGTGTTCTCTGCTCCCCAAATCCATGTGTCTTCCTGCCTCTCCATCTGTTTCATCTCTGTCCACCGCATCTCTCCATGCTGCGTCTGCTCTTTTTGTTTTCTCCTGCCCTGACTGCCACCATTTGGGATCTGAGACCCTAGGATGACTGCACTGCCCTCCCTGGGGACAACTCTGCCCCTTTGCTCCCCGGTGCTCCAGCATCTCCTGGCCCTCCAGCTCTTCTCCCTGGGGCTCAGTCACTTATCTCAGGGTGACTTGAAGGGGATATCTCTCCTGGGAGAGTGGTAAGGTTATGACTGAAGGTGGTTTGAAGGGTTTTCAGTAGGGAAAAGAAGTCCTTTTTCCTTTTCTCTGATGTTTTTGTGGTGGGTTTGAGCGTGGGGAGCTGCGATGTGTCAAGTTCTGCTTTGCCAGAAGCACGGGGCTGCCAGAAGGTCTGTCTCCTCTGGGCTCAGGAACAGAGCTTTGCTGAGTGTTGAGGTTTCCTACAGCAAACTGTGGAGGAGATGAGTCAGGAAAACACAAAATTCTTCTTCCCATGACAAAACAACAGGTTTCTTCAGCCTGTTCCCTTCTCACCAGTCTTCTCCACCCCACCAGTGAGTGTGCCCCATGCTTGTCTCCCAGCACCCCAGCTCCTACCACCTTCAGCCCCAAAGTCCAGCTGCACCCTTGACTTCTGGGATCATTCTTAAGACACAGAGCAGTTTTTCTGGTTCTTCAGCTTCTCTTCTGTGTCTGGGATGGGGTGATGGAGCTGTAGAACTACCTCTGCGTCCTTGGAACCAGCTAATCTCAGCTCACTGGGAAAGGTGCACGTGAGCTAGGACCAGGCAGGAGAAAAGGTGATGGCCTCAAGTGTTGCCAGGGGAGGTTTAGGTTGGAGCTGGGGAACAATTTCTCCCTGGAAAGGGTTGTCAGGGCCTGGCCCAGGCTGCCCAGGGCAGGGCTGGAGTCCCCATCATCCCTGGAGGGGTTTCAGAGCCCTGGAGATGTGGTGCTGAGGGACATGGGGTGGGGGTAGCCTGGGCAGTGCTGGGGGAAGTGTTGGACCCAATGGTCTGAAAGGCCTTTTTTGCAGCCAAAAGGATTCTATGCTGTACTGTGTTGCTGAGCTGCACACCAAGACCTCTTGGCTTGTGATGTTGGTGCTTTGGAGACCCTCAAGGGTCTCCAAAGCTCTGCTTGGATTGGTAAAGACTGCTTGGGTTTGGGACACAGGGAGGATGTCAGCTGTGGGTCTGTGACCTCCAGCCCTGATGCTCAGGTTCATCTCACCCTCTTCTGGCACCCTCTACATGTGGAAGAGGGAACCTCAATATCTGTGTCCTGCTTGGGCTGTTGGGGATGGATCTTCTGGGAGGTCGGGACCTGGTGTCTTCCCTGGTGAAATGCTCCAGTGTGGTCAGTGTTGGTGGTCACCTGGGATGATCAGAGGGGCCAAGCAGCCTCCTGTGCTCTGGCCAAAAGCTGTTGGGAGCAGCAGAGACTCCTCTGCCCCCACTCCTGTTTTATCTCCTGCTGAGGCTGTTTGTTCTGGTACTGGGATATTGGGCTGTTGGGGATGGATCTTCTGGGAGGTCGGGACCTGGTGTCTTCCCTGGTGAAATGCTCCAGTGTGGTCAGTGTTGGTGGTCACCTGGGATGATCAGAGGGGCCAAGCAGCCTCCTGTGCTCTGGCCAAAAGCTGTTGGGAGCAGCAGAGACTCCTCTGCCCCCACTCCTGTTTTATCTCCTGCTGAGGCTGTTTGTTCTGGTACTGGGATATTGGCAGCTCTGCAAATTGAGATGAGCCCAACTCAATTGGCCATCTGTCAGATCCTGGGACAGGTACTGATGTCTGTAAAAGCTGTGGAAATCAGGAGATGGAGCTGTTTCAGGAACATGCTACAGACCTTGGCAACTGTCCTGGTTTGAGCCCCATTCCAGTGGTTGATCTCATTGGGTCAGCTCAAAGAGAAGAGCTACCCCTGCCAACCCGCCCTTGGACCTGGGCAAGACCAAGCTGGATTGCAGTGGATTGCCACGTGGTGGCATGTGTTTCTTCTCCCTGTTGCTGCTTCCAGTGGTGTCCCATTGCACCCCTGCTGCTGGAGGTGGCACCGTCTCCTTCCAGCACTCAGGTCCTCTTCAGTAGTTCTCCAAAATGTGTCCTGCTAGGGCCAAGACACCTTGATGTGGATCTAGCCTGGCATGGGAGCTCCCATCTTCTGCTTGGATGGAAGGATATGGAGGCAGGATGAATCCTCCATACCAGTGAGATTGGTCATGATCCAGACCTTGAAGGGGCTCCAGGAAAGCTGGGGAGGGACTTTGGACAAGGGCCTGGAGGGATGGGATGAGGGGAAATGGCTTCAAACTGGGAGAGGGGAAATTTAGGTTGAACATTAAGGAGAAATTCCTTGGTGTGAGGGTGCTGAGCCCCTGAGTGCCCAGGTTGCCCCCAGAAGCTGTGGCTGCCCCATCCCTGACAGTGTTGAAGGTTGGATGGGGCTTGGATGGGGCAGCCTGGGCTGGTGGGAGGTGTCCCTGACCATGGCAAGGGTGGCACTGTGTGACCTTTAAAGTCCTTTCCAACCCAAACACAATCCCTTGATTCTCTGCTCCCCTGGGAAGGAGGCTGCTGGGCTCTAATCTCTCAATTTTCTTCACCAAGGCTACGTGAAGTCCCGAAGCCTGAGCAGCATGGATGGTGTGGCCTTGGCTCCCCTCACCTCCCACTGCAGCTGTCCTTGTCCTCTGCAGCGTCCCTGCTCTCCCGTCCCCTCCATCCTCTAAACCGCCACCCGGATCCCACTGTGTCCTCTTGTGTCACTGTCCTCACCCTGTCCCCATGACTTCGTGACCATCCCTGTGCCCAGAGGAGACCAAGTTGGGCCACCTCCATCCATGAGAAGATGGCTCTGATCTCCAGCCCAGTGCTGCCACCGTGCTCCCCAATTTCCAGGATGTATGACATCTCCATGCAACTCACCTCGTGTCCATGCGTTTGGGACAATCCCTGGAGCAGGTTGAGGGTTTGCTCAGTGGGATTTTTCTTTGGTTTTTTTTTTGTTTTGTTTTATTTTCTCTTTGAAACCTTTTTCATCTGAAACGGGGCCGAGTGGTGCAATTCCCTCTGGTGCCAAACCCTCCTCCCTGTGGGCTGTTTGCACTTGGGCTAAAAGGTGGTGAAAATGCAAGGAGGAGACGTTGACTCATAAAATTATATATTATTGTGCTGGAAATGGTTGAGTCCATGGAATTAGAGGGTTTTGTTTTGGTCTTTAGTTGTGTTTGTTTTTTTGTTTTTTGTTTGTTTTTTGTTTGTTTTTTGTTTTTTTGTTTTTTTGTTTTTTTGTTTTTTTGTTTTTTTGTTTTTTTGTTTTTTTGTTTTTTTGTTTTTTTGTTTTTTTGTTTTTTTGTTTTTTTGTTTTTTTGTTTTTTTGTTTTTTTGTTTTTTTGTTTTTTTGTTTTTTTGTTTTTTTGTTTTTTTGTTTTTTTGTTTTTTTGTTTTTTTGTTTTTTTGTTTTTTTGTTTTTTTGTTTTTTTGTGTTTTTTTTTGTTTTGGTTTTTTTTTTTAAGAACAGCCTCAAGTTTCTGGAGGCACCAAATGAATAAACCTCCATTCCCTGCCCCACAGTGATTCCCCTCTTGTTTTGTGCCTTTTTCCACCTTAATCACACCTGTTCCCTCCTCACTTGTGTCTGCTTCTCCATTCAACCTGGTCCTGGGGCTGAAGGTGGCTTTGGTATCCATGGAAATGGACTCCCAGGTCCTATGGGGGGACAGAGGGTTGGTGGAATGGATGTCTGGATGGTGCTTTGGGCAGTTGGGAGGTGGTGGGGAGGGGTACATGGGTCCCTGGGGAAGGTTGGGAAAGCTGCTTTTGACAAAATGGTTTCATCCCAGGTGATGCCTGGATGGATCTTCTTCTGGGATGGGTGCAGGGTTGTGGGGCAGAACATCCCTGTGGGGGTGGGAGCTGGGTTTGATCTGGGTCCTCCCCAAGAATTGGAAAGATGAGCTTGGAGCACCACACTTGTGTTGCCCTGCTGGATTTTTCTTGTGTATATTGTTTTTTTTGGGGATGGTTTTGAATTATCTTGGGTATCTTCCCAACCTAGAACAAACCCTTCAGTCCCCCCAACTCTGAGTTCATTTCATACCTATCACCCTAGCTTGTCCTGGTCCCCTCTCAGCCTCTTGTTTTGCTCTGAGGAAGCTCAGCTCCATTGTGAGCTTGGGGACTTTCAGCCAGAGGAGAGGGAGCAGAACTCCTCACAAAATCCCTGAGAGCTTTTTGAGGGTCAGGCCCTTCTCCTCCATCATGGTCAAACCAGGGCTTGTACCTGGGGGATGATGCAGAGTGAGGATCTCCTGGGCTGGTCCCTGCACCCTGAAGGAGCCAGGCTGGGATTTGGCAGAGCCCATAGATCCCTTCTGCTCTTTCCTAGACTCCCCATGCCTCAGTTTCCCTCAGTGTAGAGAACAGAGTCCTGGACGGGGCCGACGAGACACCTTTGCCTTTTATTTCACTTCTCTCCACTTTTCCCTGTCTGGTGAGCCAGAGGGGAAAGAGGTGCAAATCTTGGCGCCATGACCTTGGGGTTTTGATGGTGGGATGGAATTTCTCTGGATTTGGGCAGAAATCAGGATGAGCCACAGCCCTCCTCTGCCTGGGGTGTCCTGGTGTGTTTTCTGACCCCTGCGTTATGGTGGTGGTTACTGTGTTGGTGGTGTAGAAATTCCTTGAATTTCTGTAATTAAGGTGTATTCCCACAGCAAACACTGGAGATAGCTCAGCAGGTTTGGGCTTCACCCAAAAATCCTGGGAGCTGGGACAGTGTGGTGGCACCTTGGAGGGCTTCTGGGGTCTGTCCCCTCCTTTGGAGTTGATGCCTTTGGGAGCAGGATAGCTGAGATCACCCCAGCTGGTGTGAGAGGGAAGCTCACCCTCCAGCTGTGGGCTCTGAATCATAAATGATTTATCCAAGGTCAGGCACTGATCTGGGGAATGAGCCAGGCATGAAAACCCAAATCTGCTGTCCTGACTCCTGCAGGAGCAGCAGCTTGAGAAACTCTGACTTTGGGGGGGTGAGATTCAAAAGGATTAACCCTGGAGCAGATCTGAGAATCATGGAATGGTTTGGGTTGGAAGGGACCTTAAAGCTCACCCAGTACCACCCCTGCAATGGGCAGGGACACATCCCCCAGCCCCATCCAACCTTCAACACTGCCAGGGATGGGGCAGCCACAGCTTCTGGGGGCAACCTGGGCCAGGGGCTCAGCACCCTCACACCAAGGAATTTCTTCCTCAGATCTCATCTCGTCTTCTGTTTGCCAGATTAAAGCTATTCCCCCTCATCCCTCTCAAAGTCCCAAGTCCCTCCCCAGCTTTCCTGGAGCCCCTTCGGGCACTGGAAGCTGCTCTAAGGTCTCCCCATTGCTCCCTTCTCTTCTCCAGGCTGAACACCCCCAATTCTCAGCCTGGCTCTGGAGCTGCTCCAGCCCTCCCAGCAGCTCCAAGGCCTCTTCCAGACTCACTCCAAGAGATCTTCTTATGTTGGGAACCCCAGAACTGGACACAGTTCTTCAGATTGGGGTCTCCCAAGAGCAGAGCAGAGGGCAAGAATCACCTCCCATGACCTGCTGGCCACACTTCTTTTGGAGCAGCCCAGACTAGGGTTGGCTTTCTGGGCTTTCACTTCTCCCCAGATCCCAAGAAATCCCATCCTCTCCTTCCCCCCTCCTCTAAAATCCAAACCCCCTCCTCCAAACAGTGGAGCTGATTTGTTGGTGTGGAAAAACCGTGGTGAACCCTTCAAAAAAGCAAAACCTCATCCCTATCAGAGCACGGGGGATTGAGGTTCAGAACTGCCACCGAGCCGGTACGATGCAATTTTTAGCCCTGGCGTTATGCAACTTGGGAGAAGGGATGAGTAATGTGCCAAAAACTCCTCGAAACCAACCCAGCCCCGAACGGGAGCCGGAGGGAATTCAGTGGGAGGCACCAAACTGTTGCAAAAAACCCATCGCATCTTCTCCCTTTTCCTCCCCGCCTCCCCCCGCCTTGGTGGGAAGTGGGGGGAGGGAGGTGAGGGGAGGGACAAAGTCAGGCTGGGATTTTTAGGTGAGGTCTGGGGGCCGAGTTAAAAGGGGTTATAATCTGGATGAGATAAGAGGAGCTGAGGTGGCTGGGAAGCTCAGCCCACTGAATATCTCTGTAGCGCCCAGGGTTTTATCTCCCCCGGTGGCCAAAATTGGCTGCTTGGAGAATAGGATAAGAATAGAGCAGGAATATTTGATACTTCCCCCGAATATCCTCCCAGCCGCTCATCTATGTTTAGGGATCTGGCGGGGAGCGCACGTTCCAGGCGAGGCGAGGAGCAGAGGGAGGGAGGTTGGGCAGAGTTCTTGATGAACTGAATAAATCAATAGGAACCCAGCAGCCTCTGCCCGAGTCCTGAAATGGCATTTCAAAAAAAAAAAAAAAAAAAAAAAAAGAAAGAAAGAAAAGAAAAAAAACAACAAAACCCAAAAGAAAATTAAAATAAACAAAACTAAACCAAACCCAATCAACCAACCAACCAATAAAAATAAAGGGAAAAAAAAAAAAAAAAAAAAAAAAGGGAAAAGTAACATCATTAAAAAAAAAAAATCAATTGGTGTGCAGAGATTCCTGTGCAGGGAGCTCACTGCTAGATCCAAGCCTGGAAAGGAGATGTCCCCAGGGGAGGGTGTGAACTTCTGGATCTGAGCTGCTGGCTGGTTCCTGGTGGGGTTGAGCAGGGATATGTAAAATCCCAGAAGCCCCAACTGGTTTGGGTTGGGAAGGATCTTAAAGATAGTCTGGTTCCACCTCCCTGCCATGGTCAGGGACACCTCCCACCAGCCCAGGGTGCTCCAAGCCCCATCCAACCTTCAGCACTGCCAGGGATGGGGCAGCCACAGCTTCTGGAGGCAACTTGGGCCAGGAGCTCAGCACCCTCACACCAAGGAATTTCTTCTTTATGTCCCACCCAAGTAGGTTTTATGGAAAAAGCACACTGTGGACTGTTTAGATGTGCCCCTCACATGGTTCCCAACTCCAAGGGGAGCTCCAGTGCCCTACACTCCTCACCTCATTCAGGCTGGAGTTGCAGGTGATGCTCAGCCCCAAGAATGAGATCAGAATCTTGTTGGAGTCCTTGCATCCATCTGTCCATGTGTCTGTCTGCTGAGCCCTGCAGCATTTTGGGATGAGGAGCAAACCCCTCTCACCACCCACCCACCCAAAGTGAACCTCACTTCAGATCCACAGGGGACTTGGAAGACATTATCCCCCCTCCATCATCCAGCAGCAGCTTTTTCCTTCTTTCTTCCTCCTGGGAGATTCCAGCACTGTGCTGCCATGCCAGTTGCGTGCAAAGTATTAATTGTTATTGCTGCAACAACTGCTCTGCTCCTCGGGAGATGCCTGAAAGAGCTGAGAAAATAGAGAGGTCTGTCAGGCACCCAGTAGGGAGGTCAAGATGTCAAGAGAGTAATTGCTCTACCCAGAAGCAGTCTGTCTCTGCCTTCCCCCATGCTGCCAGGAAAAAAAAATCCTCAGTGTTTTGTTTGATGACAATAATAATAAAGAAAAAAAAAAAAAAAAAAAGGAAAAAAAAAACCTAGCAATCCCATCCCTTGCTCGGGCTGACAAGGGATGGGGAGAGCAGAAGCAGCTGCAAAATAAGGTGCAGTTGAAATTATCAATAGGTGCCTCCCAGGTTCCAGTCTGTTACCTCCATTCTGATACCATCCTGACATTTTTGCCCCATGGAGAGGGAAATGGAGGCACAGAAGGTAATTTTGCAAACTTCTGAACAGGGAGGTGTGCTCTATCAACCCCCTGGTAGCAGCTTGTGGGGGATGCAGGTGGCCACTGGCTTGTGCTCTGTTGGCACCAAATCCCCCCTGTCCTGTCCATGGAGATGAGTGTCATGGGAAATGCAGATGTTGGCTGGGAGGCGTTGCCATCCAACATCTGGGGAGGGTGATGGGGACTGGGGTCCTCTGCCCTGTGGGACACTGCTGTCTCTTGCTCAATCATTGTGACCATGAGCCAGCATGTGCCCAGGTGGCCCAGAAGGTCACCAGCATCCGGGCTTGCATCAGCAGTAGTGTGGCCAGCAGGGGAAGGGCAGAGATCATCCCTTCCAATGCAAACTATTCTCTGAATCAAAAAAAAAAAGGGGGGGCTGAGGAAGGAACTGGATACCCCAGAGGGTCTATGGGGTGAGAGGGGTTGCAACCCACCAGCAGTGCAGGACTGTAGCTGGGAATGGTGAGGTGAGCCAGGAGGGCAGTCTTCTAGTGGCTTTGGGAAGACAGAGATTAAACACCTAAAAATCTCAGCATTTGTTTTGAGTCTGTGAATTTTTTCCCCCAGGCTGGGAACCTGCTTTGCAAGGCTGAGCCCTGGGGCTGTGGGGCGGGAGCACAAAATTGTTTTGAAAGAGGAGATGAGAGGGGAAAAGCTGAGTCGTGGCCCTAGGATATCAAAAAACCTGATAGGGAATGTTTCCAGCAAGCCACAAACCCCACTGAGAGCTTTTAGCTGCTTCCAGGAGGGATCAAATCAGGTTTTTTTAGGAGCCACTTGGTGCATGGGCAGAGCTGGACCCAAATCTTTTTGGGGATGATGCTGGGTCCACCAAACCAGTCTGTGGTGGCAGCTGGGGACATCTGAAAGCCTTGTGCTTTAGGGACTTTTTTTAAAGCCTTTTTTTTCCAGGGTGGGGAGCATTGACAGGTCTCATCCAGACCCTGCTTGCCCAGGCTGCGTGGTGATGCTGGAAGGAGGAGACCTTGATTTTGGGGCAAAATCAGGTGATTTAGGAGCTGTCTTTTTTCCACAGTGGGGGTACAAAGCTCCAGCCAGGAGCTGGTGTTGAGTTTAGTGGCAAAATCCTTGGGTGGAAAAGGAAGGTCTGGGGCTTATTGGATGGATGGATCAGGCACTGTCTGACTGCCCCTCGCCTGCAGCCCTGGTCCTGGCACGCAGGTGTTGTGACTCAGAGCTCCAATCAATGGGAATTAATTCAATGATAACAAATGAGTGAAGAAAGAGAGAGAATTAAAAAACACTGCAGGATATTAATGCACCAGGCTTGGCTTTGGGATATCTGGCTGGGGCTTGGCTTTGGAAGGTTTGGTCCTCAGCAGCTCTTGGGGAGCTCTGCTGACTTTTGGACTAATTTTTACCCTCAAAATCACCCCAACTCTGTGTGGTTTCTCTCAGAGAATTGCTTGCCATGTCTCCATCACTGGGGCTGTTCTGAGTTGTTTTGGTGGGTTTTTTTTTTTTAAGAACCATTTTTTGCCTGATTTCCTGATGGATAAGTAGCATTTTATTCCTCTGGAGGAGCTGTTAGTACTTGGTGGTCACTCTGGCTTTTGCACCCTGCAAAGTTTGGGTTCCCTGGAGCTCTGTCTTGCTCTCTGTCCCCTCTTTCTCCCCATACAGCTGATGCAAACAGGGTTTGACAGCGTGTTTAACACTTGTGTCTTTCCTTGCAGACGCCTGCCAGGATGTCCTCTCTTCCACTTACCCCCAGGGTGAGGTGGTCACCTTCTCCTGAGCCCCGGCTGGATGCAGGCAGCACCCCAGCATGGGATGCTCTCCCCGAGGGATGCCTTCTCCAAGGGATTCCTTCTCCGGGGGCAGGGGGATGTGTATCCCAAGGGGTGCTTTCCGCAAGCTGGAGTGAAGCTGTCCCTGAGGCAATGGGATGCTTTTCCCAAGGGATGAGATCCCCAAGGATGTATTCCCCAAAGGATACTCTCCCTGAGGCCAAGGGATGCTCTCCCCAAGACTAAGTGATGCATCCCCCCCATGGCTGCTCTCCCGGAAGTGCAGGGAGGTTCTCTCCAAGGCCAAGGGATGCATTTTCTAAGGGAGATGCTTACCCTGAGGCCATAGAGTGTTATCCCCAAAGCCCAGGGATGCTCTCCTGGTGGCTGAGGGATGCTCTCCCCAAGGCTGGAACATGCATTTCCTTAGGGATGCTCCTCCCAAAGCCCAGGGATGCTCTCCCCAAGACTAAGGGATGCTCTTCCAGAAGCCGCGAGATGCTCTCCCCAAAGCTGGGGCACTCATTCCACCAGGGATGCTCTCTCCAAAGCCCAGGGATGCTCATCACAAGGCCAGGACACTCCCTAGGGATGCTGTTCCCACGGAGCTTTACTTGCCCACCACAGCTGTCCCCAGCCCCGGCTGCCAGCTCTGTGGCTACGAGGGGGCAGAGAGGGGGAGAGGGGGGCAGTTTGGCAGCCGGGTCCCCCCCAAGAAGTGCCACAGGGCAGCAGGGCCGGGAGGGGAGGTTGGGGATGCCAGGGGTGACCTCGCTCCCCCACCTGCTCCCAGCCCTGCCACCCCTCCCCCCAGCAGACACCCCCCACCCCCCCCCCCATCCCCTTGCCCACGCTTGCGGATGCACCTCCCCCCAGCTGCTGCCCCCCCAGCTGCTCCCCCTCACCCATCATGGCTCCATCCATGCTCTGACCCCCTATCCATCCTCCTGGGGCCACTGCTCCAGGGATTCAAAGTCTCCTTTGGAGATGCCGCAAGGGGGTGGCTGCCCCGCGTGTGTCCCTCCTCCCCAGTCGGTGCAGACCCCGCCTGGATTGGAAAAGGGGGAACACGAGTGGGTGGGGAGAGGGGAAGCAATAGGGAGGGTGTGGGGGGTGAAGCCGGCTGGTCTGTAACTGTCGGGGTCTCTCTAGCGCTGTTCCATAGCTCTGTGACCAAGGCAATAGGATCCCGTGTCCGTCTGTACCCTCGCATGCCTCCTCCTCTCCAACTTTCCCGGTCCAATAAAGACACCCAGGGGCTGAGACAGCTCCCGGACCCCTCTCGGACTCTGTTTCCTTCTCGCCTGCTCCCTGCCTGCCCACAAACCCCGGCCTGGCACCGGGTGTCACTTGGATGGGGATCTGAGCAGCTGTGTTGCTGTCGCCGAGCTCTCGGTTGTTGCCCGGTTGGCTTCTGAGCTCGGGGGGGGGGGGGTGAGGGTTGAGCCCAGGGGGGAGGTGAGGGTTGCAGCTACCAGCTCGGGTTCTCTGGGCGGAGGAAAGGCCCCACAGAGCTGCCCCAAGGATTGGCTGTAACCCGTCCAGCTCTCCAAGCTGAACTGAGCAGCTTGCTGTTGGCCATCCTCAGCTTTCAGAGTAAACAGGGCAGCACTAAGCTGGGTTTAGGCTGAATATTTCACACCCTCACAGGGCTGGGGGGCTCCCAGGGTCACTTTTTGGCTGTCTCCAAAAGAGGTTAAACCCCTCTGCACCACCCGAGGTGTGACGTGAGCCCCTGGGGAGCCTGGCACGACTGAATGCTGCAGTGAGTTGGACAGGCCTCAGCCTTGCTGGAGCTGCATGAAAGGGGACAAGAGCCAACAACAAGGTGATGTCCTTCATCCTGAAACACCATGGGGGTGTCTGAGTGCAGGAGCAGGGTGAAGTCCCCATCCCAATTCCCATCTCTTTTTCTGGATGCTCCATCATGCTGGGTATGGCTGTGGGCATCCTGACTTCCCAATGGACCACTGAGGGAGGGTTGTGAGGGGGGGGGGGGGGGGTTGAGATGTGAGAGGCCAGACTGCTGTGGGGGCAAAAACCCTCTTGGAGCACCAGGACCAGGCATGGAGGAGCAGCAGGCTCTGGAAGGAGCAGGAAGCCCAGAAAAGAAGGGCTGGGTTATGCATGCTGCTCCTGCTCTGTGGACCACCACCACGGGCCACTTCAGCCATATCCACCAGGAATTCAAACCAGTTTTGGACCCAAGCATATTCTGGTGGGCCTGGCATTCAGAGAAAAGCTGAGCCCACCAGCAGGAACCCAGCCCAGCAGCTCCAGCAGCCCCAGACCAGGTTGTTCATCAGTACTTCTGCTCCTTTGGAGCCACAAGGTTTGGATTTGGGCAGTTTTTTGGCACTACTACCCTCTTGGCTCAGGGTTCTTGGCTCTCCATCCCTGTGGTCATAAATCCAGCAGCAAGCAGGAGGAGGGGGACAAGGGATGAGGATGGGACAAAGAATGAGGATGGAGCCTGGCACATCCTTCCATCCCCCCACCTCTCCCTAAATTTATTTTCCCAAATAAAATTCACCCTTTCCCTTACCTCCATGGGCATTTGGGACCTTTTTTCCTTTCTTTTTGAAGCGAAGGAATGACCAAGGGTGGAAAGAAGGCACAGGTAGCACCCAAGGACACGCAGCAGGGACAGCGAGGGTGGACACACGGTGACAGAATGCCCTGGGCTGGGGGCTGGGCCACTTAAGGGAATTTTAATCAAGGAAAAGATGGAGCCATCAATAACAAAAAGAAGCCAGAGGCTGCAGGTGGACCCAGGCCAAGGTGCTGAGTGCCTCATTTTTCATCTCAGGAAGGAGCTGCTGGGAGGGGAAGGGCATCAGCTCTTGGGGGTCTGTGGCCATGTCAGGGCTAAAGGAGGGGTTGGAGCTGGAATGGGAGAGGGTCTTCCCACCCCTGCAAAGCCTTGGGACCTGGTCCCCCTTTGTGGTGGTGCAAGGGGAGATGGTGGGTATGGAAGGACAGAGAGGTGTGGGAGTGAGTCCAGAGGAGGCCCTGGAGCAGCTCTGCTCTGGAGCCAGGGGGAGAGAGTTGGGGGTGTTCAGCCTGGAGAAGAGAAGGTTCTGGGGAGATCATAGAGCACCTTCCAGTGCCTGAAGGGGCTCCAGGAAAGCTGGGGAGGGACTTTGGACAAGGCTCTGGAGCGATGGGAAAAAGAGGAATGGTTTTAAGATGAAAAATGGCTTATTAGGTCAGGCATTTGGAAGAAATTGTTGTGAGGGTGCTGAGCTCCTGGCCCAAGTTTCCCAGAGGAGCTGTGGCTTCCTCATCCCTGGCACTGTGGAAGGTTGGATGGGTCTTGGAGCACCCTGGGCTGGTAGGAGGTGTCCCTGACCGTGGCAGTTGCAACTTAATGATCTTTAAAGTCCCTTCCAACCCAAACCAGTCTGGGGTAACCCTAACCCTAACTTCAGTACCCTGTCCTCAACCAAGAAAAATTCACTTGCTGTGGCTTTTCCTCCTTTTGGCATGGAGGAGATAATGTTCCACTGCATGTCCCTGTTAATCACCCACCCTGAGCCTTCTCCCTAGGGATGGCATTTCTCTTGCCTGTCTTGTTCCTGATGGACGTGAAGGTTTCAAGCAGCAGCCCAGGAATACTGGAGCTTCCCTTGGCACATGGGATGAAAGTCAAGATGAAAATGGGGAGTTTTGCCCAAAAAAGTCAACCCCAACTCTCCAGCCAGCTGCAGAGTTGGATGAGCCTTCAGAAAACCACGCGGGTGTGGGGTCATCTCCCTCTCCTGAGATGCTCAGAGCCTTGTAATTAAGAGGGAGCACTAATTAGGAGAGGAGGTGTCTGTGGTGCTTTGGCGGGGAAGGGTAACGCCTGACACTGCTCCCCAGCATGGCTGGGAGGAGGGTGGGCGAGCTGGATTTACTCCCAGCCTGTGGGCAGGTCTTGAGCATGCAGGCTTGTGCCTCAGTTTCCCCGTGTGGCTTTTTCCTCCGCAAGGAAGAGTGGGAGAAAGCCTTAAAAAGGAAGAAAAAAAAAATATTTGTGTATTCCTCAAAAAGCAGCTCTGGGAGTCAGCTGAGGACAGTCCTGGCTAATTGGAGAGCAAGGAGTAAGATTGGATTTACGGTCCCAGGAGCGCGGGGCCGGCGTTGCTGCGGGCGCGGCGGAGTTGGCAGCACCGCCCATCCCGGCACCCTCAGCCCTGAGGGGTGAACCCTTCGCTGGACATTCTGAGGTATTTTTTTTGTTTGTTTGTTTGCTTTTCCTCAAAGGGCTGACACAAATGGTAAGGGAAAGCCCCTCATAAGGTCCTGGCTGGTCCTCCTCATCCCCAGATTGTCCCCAGGTTTCGTGCTGGGGTCATTTGGCTCCTTCCCTCAGCCAGGGGTAGTGCTCCATGGCGAGCTAGGCACGCCGATGCCAACGCTGCTCCTCCCAGCTGGCTGGAGAAGAAAAACATTATTTATACCTTTTACACCCAAAAAAGTCTATCCTGGGGGGAGGCAAAGCAAAAACCTACCGGACCCAGGTGGGACAGATCTCCAGCTGCTCCTTCTGCTCCACCCTTGGAGTGGGGACCGGGTTGGTGCCCCCTCATGTGATGAGGTTTGAGACCTCAGCGTTACTTCCTCAGCCTCTTTTTTAAATTTGGGGGGGGAGGTGGGCTTTTTTTTTTTTAGCTGATTCATGAAATTTCTGCTCTGGCATCACCGTGTTGCTTTAAACTGTTTACACGGGTTCAGGAGGCGAGAGGGAGAGTGTTTTGGGGTATTTTTAGCTCTTCGAAGAGCAAGGAGGGATTAAAATGCAGCCAGTGTTACAGACGCCGGGGCTGAATCAGTATTCCTACCCAAGCCTCTCCCTGCCAGCCTTTTCCATTGAGTGTCTGAAAAGCTCAAGTTTCCATGGAGACCCAGCTCCAGGGCAACCTGTTTCCGTGAAAAAAAAAAAAAAAAAAAAAAAAAAAGAGAGAGAGAGAGAGAGAAACCACAGAAAAAAGCCCAACCCAAACCACCGAAGCAGCAAGTAGGGAGTGGGCACAAGGGATGCCCAAACTCCAGCTCCAGAAGAACAGTCTCTGGAAGAAAAGATGAGCTGAGTGTGGAAAACCATTAAAAGGTGCTTGAGGCCAAGCTGGGATGCTCATCCCATGCCATAACCCTGTTTCTTTTTTTTTTTTTTTTTTTTCCATGGGTTTTCTGGGTGGTTGATTTGCTCACTGAGACACTTAGAGGTCCGTGCTGTGGGGAATGGGAGAAAGATGGTGCCAAGGGGAAAATAGGTTTGGATTTGTTCTGCTGGTGTGGTAGAACCAGAAATTTGCCTTCACCATGTCCAGGAATGAAAGTTGACTTCCAGAGTTGGAAGTGAAACCAATAGTTCCTCTCACCATGTTGGGACCTTCTTCTACCTTGAGGCACCTCTGAAGGGACCTTGCCAGGAGCAGATTGCCTCCAGCCCACAGCATGGGAACAGAAATGCTCTAAGAGCCTGTGAGGATGAAGATGGTGGAGGACACAAGGATGATTTAAACACAAGATGGTTAAAACCACAGACGTAGGCCTGTGGCTTCACTTGGTGGCACCTTTAGAGATATTGTTTTGGTGGGGATGTAGACATGGGCTCTATGGTGAAGCCCAGGGCCTGCTCTCTGCTTGTACATCACCCCCCAGAAGCAGGGACCAACCTTGGTCAGGAGTTTTCCAAGCCTTGGCCCCACCAATATCCAAGCTGGGGCTGAGGCACTACCTGCCAGTTCCTTTCCCTTTAGTGTGATTGGACTTTTCCAGATGGTCACCCAAAATGCAAAAACCCAGAGAATCCAACCTGGGATCACTTGCAGCTACTTCAAAAAATGCTGAGACAAACCAGTAAAGCCCAAAGCAAAGTTCAGCTCTGGGAGTGTCTGGCCCATCACCTTCTCCTTGCTCAGGGCTGCTGCATCTCCAGGGATGGATCCATGTGTGGTGTGTAACATGAGGCAACTTCTGGGTAGAAGAACTTCTGGGATGGATCATGTCTGGAGGGTTGAGCTGCTTCTGGGAGCAGAAAGGCTCCCCAGATCCAGAGTTTCTGCTGAGGTCTCATTGTACAGAAGGATCTGAAGGCAGGTGGACTTCATGGAGAGACAGAGTAGAGCTTTTGCAAGAAGCTACAGGCAAACATGAGCCACCAACACTTCAGTGCAATAAAGTGTTTCAAGGCCACGTCCTCTGCAACAAGGTTTGGTGTTTTGATTTTTTTTTTCAAATAATGGTTAAAAAAAAGCCAGAACAAGCGCCCATAAAACCAGTCAGTTTTCAAAGCAGAATTTGTACCTTCCCATTCTTCATCTAAGGAAAAAAAATGAAATCCCATCAGCAGAAAAATTTCTTCGGATTCACAAAGGCTTTCATTACGAGAGAAATGGATATTTCAAATCCAATGTACTCCAAGCAAAACCCAAGTTGAGAACTTGTACCAAAAGAAATTTTTCTTTTTTTTTTTTTTTTTTTTTTTTTTTTACTGTAGCATTTTCCAGCCCAATTGATTCATGGTTTTGCCCAAACAGAATATTTCTCCTGAAAAGGCTTTGTTTGATCTATAAAATGTTGTCATTGGGCTTTTTTTAATTGAAACACTTTTCCACTTGCTGTTCTTCCTGCAGTCAGCCTGCCCAAAACAGCTCTGATCCAAGGGCTTATTTTCCAGGCTTGGAAAGAGTTGAGGAGATGGGCTGTGATCTACCTTCATGGTGTATTTATGCAAAGTTGTTTTTCTTCAGGCTGCAAGCAGATTGTGGGCTGTTGTCCATGAGCTAATGAAAGGTTTGGAGGGAAAAGTCTAGTATCTGCTCAGCTCTTTGTTGTTGTGGGGTCTTGGAGTCAAGTCATGGAGGCCCCATGAAGCTGAGGGGGTGTTGCTAGGGAGGCTTCGGGGTCTGAGGTTCATGGTTCTGCTCTTGGATCTGGATGCTGGCCACTGTTTGTCCAAAATGGGTTGGGAGAGGACTTGCTGCCGTGCACTGCTGCTGGATTTGGGGTACCCTTTCTTAGAATCAGAGAATGATTTGGGGTAGAAGGGACCTCTGAAGGTCACCTGCTCCAACCTACTGAAGTAAGTAGGGACACCCTCAGTCAGATCAGGTTGCTCAGAGCCTCCTCTTGAACATCTGAAGGGATGAGGCTTCCACCACCTCCCTGGACAACCTGGGCCATTGTTCCACTGCCCTCGTGGGAAAGAACTTTTGTCAAACATCCAATCTTTCAAAATGGGATGCAAGATGGGACCTGGGTATGGTGCCACACCATGGCAGGACCATCCTAAAGCTGTGTCCACGGGCCATGTCCTGAAGCCATAGCGAGCTGTTGCTGGTAAGCATAGGCTTTTTTTTTTGGGATTGTCTTGGAGGCTGGGTGCAACAAATCCAAATGAGTCTCTGCTTATCACTGCTGCCTGCTCCCTCAGGAACCTGTTGGTGATTCCTGAGGTGAAGGTGGCCTTCATCTTTGCTGTCTGCTGTCTTTGCTGTCCCAGCAATAGACATTTATGGAAAATCCCACTGCAAAATAATCATAACAAAAAAACAAACTGCAGCCCTTCTAGATATCTATTGACTTGGTTTCTGTAACCTGGCTAAGTTCTCCACGGGACCTTGTGGTCCTCATTTGGGTGAGGCTGAGGTGAGCAGCTTCCTTTCCAGCTCCTATGGGTGGGCAGTGCCTGGAGAGAGTGGGGGAGATGTATCCTAAACCTGTTCTATTTAAGCCCTGGTGGGAAATATCCCTCTCTTCACGGCACATCAGCATCTCCGTCCCTTGTGCATGGGAGCAGCAGGAAATTTGGCCTAGGGAAGATGAGAGAAGCCTCAAGAGCAGCTTGCAGTGAGGATGCTCTGGTTGCTTCCAGCTGGAATAAATACCATTTCCCTCTGGTTTGGAAACAAAGGGAAGGTAAACTCTGTCCAAGCAGTTTTGCCAGGCTGAGGTGGCACCTCACGGTGTCAGTGTTGACACTGTCCCCTTTGCATGTGTTGCCCTTCTCCCTGCAACCCCCACCCCCAGTCCCTCTCAGTGGAATCCCCACGGTCCAGCCTCTCCTTTGCATTTATAGCTGCCTTTTGCAGCTCTTTTGTTATTTTCTGCTGTTCATTTAAAAAAAAAAAAAAAAAAAAAAAAAGAAAAAAGCAGCTGACAACATCTCGATGTTCGTGGAAGGGAACTATTTAGGGACATAACTTGTGGGTTTTGGAAAACTTACCATAAGGGGAGAGCTGTGGTTCCTTCCAGCCTGGCATCTGCCCAGCTCCCTGCCAGCTAGTTTGGCTTTATGGGACACTTTTACTAAGATATTTTTAATGGGACATTAAGAATCAAAAAAACCCCATCAGAAAGCCCCCAAACCAACACCCCCAAAAAAACCCAACGAAAAAATAAACGAAAAATAATTTAAAAAAAATAAATACCAGAGTATTTTGTGAGTGGAACGATTGCGTGTCAGCTGGATCTCTTTGTACACTTTGTTCCTCCCGAGTGCTGTTCCCTCTCGGAGCAGGGTGTCACATTCTTTCACGGGTTGAAAAGTGTCCTCGGTGGTGCTGGACGTGTTGAAAGCTCTAGGGAGCTGAGGAGCTGAGCAGGGGGTTGTGGGGGGAAATGGCTTTTTCGGAGGCTGGGGTTGAGCTGGAACAACCCTTCCAGAGCAGCACCTGGGAGGAGGTGACCAGGGAGAGGTGATGGCTCTTCTCTGGGCTCTGCTCTAGTTGTGATGGGGGGAAATGTTTTGGGCAAAATGAGGGCCTCTGGAGGCCCAAAAATGCTGGTTATAAATTGGAGGTGGATAGGGAGAAGCCCCCGCAGTGTCCCCCATCATGTGCTGAACCCCCCCCAGGAGCCAACGTGGGGAAGGGAGGTGGTGGTTGGGACTGCTGCTCAGCATCCACCGTCCTCTCTTTGCAGTTCACAGCTTCAGTGCTTCTAAATGGAGCCTTTTTGGGACAGGAGGGTGCTGGAGGAAGGTGGAGAGGGGAAAAAGGAGAAGCTTTTCTCTCTCCAGGCCCATTGTCTAATCAAAGGGAATCTAACTTTAAAGGTTTCATGTTCGGCGCGGAGCCGACGAGGAAGCCGCCTCATTAAAAATGTTCAAGTGCACTTTGAAATCGCTGCCGACCTCCCGGCCTCGGTGATTTGTGCTGCTCTGTCACCTCCACCCCAGCCCCTTCTCACCGCACTGGGCTGCTCCCCAAAGTGATCTAAACACAGGAGCTCTGGGGGCTGCATCACCTCCCCAGCCCGAACCCCAGCACAGGCGCTGGGAATTGTCTCCTCTGCACCTTCCCTAATTCCCTCTGGAGCTACACTGATGTTACTCGAGTCAGAGAGCTTTTGGGGGATAAAATGGCTCCCTTTGGGTCCCCGTCTCTCACTGCCTTGTCTCTCACTGTCTCTTGCAGAAGAACCCAGCTTTGTTCTCCAGGAGCTGGACCCAAGCCAGCAGGAGGGAGATGATGCACATCGGGGCTCAGCTCTGAAAGCTGCGCTGTACATTTGGGTCGGGACACACTTTTCTCCCCCCCACTTTTCTCTTTTGGCCTCTGATGGGGCAAAACCAGCCTGGAAATGGATATACTGGTGGCAGGCGGGGTGGCAGAGGGGTGGACGTGGAGGCTGAGAGGGAGCCAGGGGTTGGTGGATGCTCGGGAAAGCTCTCAGAGCCCGAGCTGAGGAGGATGTTGCTCTCGGGAAATCGATGCTAATCCCGTTGTTTCTGCTGCAGAGCTGGCACCGCCTCGGCAGGCGGAGGGTGATGGAAATCAGGAGAGTTTCTGCATCCCAGAGGTGCTCTCGTTGCTGATAGGTGAGCGTAAAAGAGGGGCAAGGCGGTGATCCCCTATCTCCAGAGCAGGCGAGGAGCTGTGGGAGGAGGGTCTCCTGCCTCTCCTGCCTGTGATCCGTGCCCATCTTTCCCAAGATCTCCACAGGAGGTTATTAAAAAAAAAAAAATACAAGTTTCTCGGTGAGCCCCATCACTTACCTCGCTGCTTTTTTCCTCGGGGGTTTCCAAACCATCCCCTCCACCTTCAGACCCCCACCCTCCCCTTCCGTTCCTCATTGCATTTCCATAGGCTTAACATCTTCCCAAGAGGCAGGAAGAAACTTTTTTGTTGCTTCTCCCCCCAGATTTCCCTTGGGGAGGAGGCAAGAAGATGGGTTTTGCCTGGCTTTATAGAAATTGGGATCAGTGCATCCTGCAAAGAGGCTGCTTCGTGCTGATGGGGCACCGAGCAGCTCCCTGAGACCCTCCCAGCCTCAGTGGAGCTGGCAATGAGGAGAACCTTATGGGGTTGGGGGGGAGGGGTCTCACGGGTCTAATGGGAGAGAAAAATTGCTTGGGAAGGGGGGAGTTGTGGCAATAAACCAGTCACATTTTACACGGTTCCATGGTTCCCGAGGGGCAGGGATGGACATCGGTAGGAGAGGAGCAAAATTGCCCTCTTGGGTTCTGCCACCGATGCACTTCTCAGCCCCGGGCACATCACAACTCCCAGCCTCGGCTTTAGTATCCCAAAGCAAGGCTGCTGGAGTGCTCTGCTGCTTCCAAAAAGCTGCTTTATCTTTTTATTTTCCCCCCTTGGATTATACTTATTTTTGTGGCTAGAAGAGACCTTTTTTCCCTAACTTTGACTTCCTGCATTCAGCAGGCCAGAAAAATGCTGCGTGGTACAAAGGCTCATTAGCAGCCTTTGTTACTGGGGAGGGAAAGCACAGCTCCATGGGTGGGAAGCTTTTTAAAGCCATCACCTACGGCCGTGCAACCTGTTATGAAAAGTCTCAGCATACCCAGGATGGATTTGTTATGTTCAGAAGGGAGGTGGGGAATTATAGGAGGGGGTGGGGGGGCGGGGTGGAAATCACTGTTTCTTGACAGATAATAGCCTGCTGTGATTGTTCTGGAAATCAGGGGGTCAGTGCAGTTGTTGGAGGTGTTTTTCCCCTTATCTCAGGGTTGCTTTGTTTGTGCAGGTGGGGATGGGCTGGCAAGGGGATGTGTTTGGCTCAGTGATGCCTGCTCACAGCAGTGCTGGCTGCCTGGCCTTGGGCTCATTCCTGGGTAGAAAACTGCAGACCTTAGTTTGATCATCCTTCTCACTCACCAGCTGGGTCTGGTGAAGGTTTAATCTCAGCTCAGCCTCCTCCACCTCTTCTGACCACTATGGCCAAGGGGACTTTAGTACCAGAAGCACCAGCCAGGGCAGAACCTTACTGAGTGAAGGGCTTAATAGGCATAAAATCATGGAATGGTTTGGGTTGGAAGGGACCTTAAAGCTCACCCAGTACTACCTCTGCCATGGGCAGGGACACCTCCCACCAGCCCAGGGTGCTCCAAGCCCCATCCAACCTTCAACACTGCCAGGGATGGGACAGCCACAGCTTCTGGGGTCATCTCCCCTGGAAACCCTTCAGATGAAAACCCTTTCCCCTCATCCCATCCCTCCAGGCCCTTTTTCCAAGTTCCTCCCCAGCTTTCCTGGAGCCCCTTCAGGCACTGGAATGTGCTCTAAAGTCTCCCCATTGCAGCCTTCTCTTCTCCAGGGTGAACACCCCCAACTCTCTCAGCCTGGCTCTAGAGCTGCTCCACCCGTCCCAGAAGCTCTGGGGCTTCCCCTTGACTTGCAGCCCAAGATCTGAGCTGGGTCTTGGGCGAAGGTAAGGGCCAGGAGATGCCTTGAGATGGAGGAAGACCTCAGGATGGGGAAGAGCTGGAAGAGTGATGGAGCCTTGGGTGGAGGCACAGAGCCTGGGGAGCACAATATTTGGGGCATTTTAAGAAGGGATTAATTGACACTGTGATCCTTGGTATATCTCCAAGGAGCAGGACAGGACAAGGAAGGGATCTATCTTGGTACAGCCACAGTCCCTTTGGTCTTTATTCCTCCTTTCTCTTCGGCAGTTTCCTTGCATCTACCTCCCCCCTCCAGCACATTTCCTTTTTTCCACTTCAGTCCCCCCTTTCTGCACTCCTGGCTGAACACCTTCTGCTCCTAAGGTTCTTGGGGCACCCTGATGACTGTGCCACCACCTCTAACCATGCCAGTACCTGTCAGTTGTCAACCCAGCCCTCCAATCTCAAGAGCTTCTGTAGACCAAAGAGAGTTGCAAAGGGGTTGGGGGGAGGCTGGTATATTTTTTTTTACACCTGCATACTCATACCTTTTTTTGGTCTCTCCTGCACAGTGAAACTTGGGGAGGAGAAAGGATAAAAGGACCAGTGGAAACTTGGAGGTCAGCTCCAGCCCTGGGAAACACGAGGGTTTCACCTGCTGTTGGAGAAGACCAGTGCAGGGAGGGGAAGAGACAGGAGAACAGGTTGAACTCATTGACTTCTCTCCTCTGATTTTGTTTAAATTGAGCCATCTGCCCATGCTAAATCATCAATTAGCTGAGCTGCTGCCTGGCTCCCTGTGGGGAGCAGAGGGAGAGCACTACACCCCTGGACCTGGGGAGAAGGTGGTGGGTGTCATCTCCCCTTCTGCATCCCCGGGGCAAAGCAGAGCTGCTCACCTGGGAAAATCCCAGCCTGGCACTGATGGCTTTGGAAGAAGGTTGAGAACATCCAATCAAGACAAGCGTGGTGTGACCTTCCTGGCTTTGTGTCCCTGGAGTCCTTTTCCAGGTGGCAGCAGCTGCTCGAGTGATAAAAGCTTTTGTGATGCTGCAGCTTGGAGAAACGATCAAGGCACAGGGTTGGAGGTGCCATGGGAAGAGCAATCCCGGGCTGGAGCAGGACCTGGACGAGCACAGGGTAGGATTTTGCTATATTTCTGCCTTTTAAGAGGGGAGATGCATGTGGTCTGCTGGCTGAGGAAGGACCTATTCTCCCTATTGTTTTGGTTGAAAAGCCCCTTCTGGTCCTCCAGGGATGTCTTCAGAGGTGGAGCTTGCTCTGGGTCTATGAGCACCCATAGTCAAGGTGGGGGATCCTCATGCCTTTGGGTGTCTCAGAGCCAGTCCCAAACCCTGGTGTGCCATCCCAGCTAGGTCCCAGGAGCCAATTCAGTGCCTCTTGGTCCCCCTTGCTCCCACCACACCAGTTGGTCTCCTGTGACACTATCACAGACCCAACTGCCACTTACTCTCTGTGCAGTACCCAATGTTGTGCCAGCACCCCAAAAATAGCCACCCTCTCTCTACTGGCATTGGTCCCAGGTAGGACACGGTGCTCATTGCCAGCTCCTCACCCAGACCTGGCACTTGTCATTACTGCAATGAGCTGGGTGATCCCTAGTTAGGTAGTCTTTGGCTGGGTGGGTCCCCAGGGTTGTGTCAGGTACATTCTGGGTGGCTGGACACAGCTCACTATAAGCCACCCTCTGTCCCCTGCACCCTTCAGGGCCATAGCAGGAGCAGGGAGCACCAAAAAGGGGGGGGGTGGGCTGGGAGCCCACAGGTGCTGGGGGAAAAGCTTGGGATGAAAGAAGTGTGTGAGAAGAAAAATCAGGAGGTAGAGGGGATATTAAGGGCTGTCTGGTCACTGGCAAAGCCCCACACATTTGGGCTCCTCTGGGGATGCAGGGAAGGGGATGGGTGCTGGTATTTGATGGGATGAGAGGAAACAGCCTCAGATTTGAGTTGGGGAACAATTTCTCCCTGGAAAGTGTTGTCAGGGCCTGGCCCAGGCTGCCCAGGGCAGGGCTGGAGTCCCCATCATCCCTTGAGGTGTTTCAGAGCCCTGGAGATGTGGGGATGAGGGACATGGGGTGGGGGTGGCCTGGGGGGGAAGGGTTGAATTTGATCTCAGAGGTCTTTTCCGACCCCAACAATCCCATGCTTCTACACTCAAGGGAAGAACCTGCCTGCTGCACAATGTTTCAGCTGAGCCTGTGGCTCCAGCAATCCCAGTCAGCTCTCAGGGACCTCCTCCGTCCCACTGGGCCACCAGCACTGAGTGCTCCAGCTCTGCTGATGTGTGAAGGACTTGTGGGTTCAAACTGGGTAACCGAGAACTTTTCTCTATCCAGTTTCCTCCCTCAGCCTCTCTGATCCCTCTTGCTGTCCCCTGGAAGCCCAGCAGGAACCAGCAGCCTGGGTCTGCTCTGTGCCATGTGCCTGGGCTCTGGCTTGGAGCAGCTTGGGGTGTCCTGGACCTGCACGAAGAGCAGCTGCAAACCTACACAGAAGTTCTTGGCAGCTGGCCCATCTGGTCTGAGGGCACAAATTAGGGCTGTCCCAGTTCCAGCAGGAGCTCTGTGGATCTTCATAGCTCTTGGGGATGGTGAAGAAGGTGGTTAGAACTGTTGTATGGTTGTGGGACTCAATATTTCTCACTTGGTCGAACATCTTTTGATGTGGTTGGTTCTCCTTTTCACCTCTCAGTGATCTCGGGTCATGTTCCTCCTCTCAGAGACATTTCAGGGCACCTCACCCCATCTCTCCTTGGTCTCAGTATGTCTGCCAGGCTGCAGCATGTAGGTGCTGGTGAACTCCTAATCAAGAGGGATCCCAGATCCATCCTGGGCTGCAATAAAGATGCAGGACTTTCTGGAGCATCCCCAGGACCAAGTGTGCCCCAGGACTTTCAAAGCACCTTGGTCTGAGAAGTTTTACTGTAAGCCATGAAGTCCCCCCAACCCTCAGCTCCCAGTCCCATCTTCCAGCTAGAATTCAGAGAGATTTTTTTTTTAGCCAACAAGCCAATATTTCCAGCAGCTCCAGCCTGCTTTTGCCTGAGGTGTGAGAAACAACCTCAGTGCCAAACCCCAAACTTGTCAACGGGCTACCCCAGCTCACGCAACTCGGTTTGTGAAGGCACCCAAGGCACCTTAAGATAGACCCAAAGCATGAACCTTGCCTTGACCACACAGGCTTAATCTAATTTAAGGTATCCAGGAGGCCTAAAAGCCCTGTTAGGTGCCTGCAGAGGGGAATATCTTGGCCGGTGATTAGCAGCACCCTGAAGCTAGAGGGGGGTTGGCCCCCCGCCCCCGTGTTGTGCCCTGACCCAGCCCTGCCTGCTCTTCTTGCTCATCTGTGACTGCTTTTGTTGTGGGTCTGGGGTTTTTTGGACTCTGTTTTGTTTTGGTTTTTTTAACCTTCAGCCAGCCAAGCACCCCATCTCCCAGACAGGAGAGATGAAAATGAGCTCTTGTCCTCTGTGGAGAAGATGAGGGAGAGAGATAGAAGAAAAGTGAGGAGAAATTAAGCAGAAATAGCTTCAGGGGTCATTTAAAAATATCCCCACGACTTCCTTAAATATATATTTAGCAAGAATTCATAGTCCACGGCTGAGGGAGCTCCAGGCACCAAATGTACAGAGCGGTTTTTTGATAAAAACCTAGGAGATCAAGCAGAGCTTTGAGGTAAAGGAAGTTCTTGGGGTGGAGATGGGGGAGATCCTACCCTGTGCCTGGGGCAGAAGGCTGCAGGGGAGATTTCGGCCACCCTGCTGTGCCTTTTAACCACTCCTGTATTGCATAGAGCCACGTGTTGAGCTTTTTTTGGGTCTATAAGAAACGTCTTTTCCATCATAGTTGAGCAACAAGCCAAATCCAGGGCTCCTGCTGATGGGGTAGGACGCAGCTCAAGTGTCTGCTTGGAGTGAGCAGAACTGAGTCCCTCTGGGTTGGGCTGTTCCTCCTGGCAGGACAGCTCCATTTCTCTCCCTGCTCTTAGAAAGAGGAACCAAGGCACAGGGTGATGCTGGACCAAGTTGCTGCCTCTTCGTGCAATGGTCCCTGAGGGGAGCAAGAGGTGGAATTGGGCTCCTTAGAGCACAGGGAGTGGTTGGAAGGCAAAGGCACCAGCATGCAGGGGTCAGAGGGGCTGGAGATCGATGGGATTCAATACACTGGATTTGTGCACGGCTCCCTCGGGCTGCATCCTGGTTGGAGTTGCCACGGGGCCCTACCAGGTGGTAGCACCCAAAGCCAGGTGCCTCCATGAACATCACTGTCCTGAGTGGGGCAATCCTCAGCATGAGAGCAACAGGGGACTGGAGAAGGGAGGAGGTCAAGAGTGCAGAGAGTCCCTGGGGCCTCAAATCTTTGTAATTACAGATTGATGTCCATGTAGCAGCCATCCTTGGGTCACAGGGTGGGATGTGACCCAGCTATGAGGGACCCTCTCTATCCTTTGGGGGGTTTATTTTCCCCTCTCCGTCAATCTCTGAGTATTGGGTGGAAAGAGAAAAATCACCGTGCTAATGGCTCCATAAATTCCTTCATTACTTATTAAACTGCAGCATTCCTCCCACAGTGCAGGAAAACAAAACTCCGCAACATACAAACAAAAGAAAAAAGGTTAAATGGAGAAGAAAAGGGAGCGGAGAAGGGGTGAGGAGTGGCAGAACCGGACCCTGGGCAGGGCTGCAGCAGTGGGGCCGGATCAGGCCCCGGGAATTCCTGGGCATCCACTGCCCTCTGCAGGCAGCAGGACAGGGACTGACTGCGGGCAGCTGCACGATGGGGCTGGGCCATGGCACGATGGGGCTGGGCTACTACGGGAGGTAGCAGGAGGCTGGGGAGCACCGGGATGGCCGGGGCTGCTCATTGTGAGGATGCTCCAAAAGGATTGATGGGATGCAGGGACCACCCTCCTTGTGGAAAGCTGGCCCTAGAGCCCTTGGGCAGAGCTGAGCCAGGGTGAAAAAGGAGCTTCAGGCAGCAGTGAAGCTGAGGAGAGGCCTGGCGTATGGTAAGGAACCTCGAACTTGAGTCCATCCCTAGTGACGGCTGGATGTGGCTGTTCCAGCTGCAGGAAGAAATCTGCTCCCTCCTGCCTTCCCTTGAGAGGCCTCGTGGGTCGGTGCCAAACCTCACCAGCATCCCACCAGGTGGAGGTTCTCCAGGTTTGTGTTGTTTTTTTTGTTTGTTTATTTGTTTGTTTGGGGGGGGTTTTGTGTTTTTTTTCCTACCAGCCAAAGCAAGGTCTGGACCCCCTGTGCAGAACATCACCAGGATGGCACTGATTGCTCAGAAGCTTTTTCCTCCTCCCCGGGTCAGAGAGTGTGGCAGCTCCCATCCCAGGAGGGCTGTTTGTGGCCTCTCCTAAGTGAAGCTAATGTATTTCGAGGGCTGTGCTGGCCAGCTGGGACTCCAGAGCATCTCCAGGAAGAGAAGCAGCTTGGCTGAATGCAAAACTGCAAACAAGCAAACGCCTCCCCAGCTGAGATGCTCGTGAGGCTTTGAGCGGCGGGGAGTGGAGCTTTGTGATCGTTCCTTCTTTGCTTTTTCTCCTTCTCCTCCTGGCTGAGCTCCCCAGGCAGGCTTGGAAATGAAGATGCATGGTTAAATCCTCTGGAGAAAGGTTTTAAGAGGAAAAGCAGCCCGTTTCTTCAGTTCTAAGATACCCAAATATCCTCTGGGATAAGCCGAGGGATCTGGGTACCCAACTTCCAGGGACACCAAATGTAATTAGACATTTCTATCTAGACCAGGGGCTCAAGGGCCATCTGGCACTTTAATTATTCATACACATCCATATAAGCACAGGCAGAGAGCTCTTTATGGAACCCGGGGAGCTTCTCCTGTCCTGACAAAGCCTGCTCTTCTCCAGGGCTGCTTTCCTTTTCCTGCTGCCAAAACCCCTCCTAAACACACTCACCCGGGGGCTGCCTGCTCCACATCCACCCTGGCTGATCCTGAGAGGGAAAAATCCAGAAGGAGACGAGTCCTCCCTTGGAAAGAGCAGGTCAGGAGGCCTGAAATCAGATTATATGTCCATCAGGAGAGCCCGGCCCTGCGGTGATGTGGCCCCGTGCTTCTCCAAGGTGTCTTTTTAAGCCATGACTCATCAGCTGAGAAATTTTAATTTCTGTCTTTCTCTCCCAAGGCGAGGAAGCGGCTGGGACCTCTGCAGAGAGAAGTCTCTTTCAGGAGCTGTTTAAAGTGATGCATTTCCTCTCAAGCTGGTGGAGCTGCACCAGGTTTCACCAGATGTAATCTCAAAGATGAAGATGAAATACGGCAAATTTTGGACAGAGTTTTCTCTTGTCCCGCTGAGGAGGGATTCCTCAGCTTCATGCGACATGCTGGCAGGGAGGGGTGCATGTGGGAGCTGTGGGTACATTGGATCCAGACCAAAGTGATGTTTTTTTAACTGGAAACTGGGATATTCTGCTCCCCAAAGCTGTGGGCTGCGTCTCCTTCTTCAGTCAATTCCAACCCAGCCCCCAGAAACCTTTCTGACAACCCCAGGGGTGAGATATTTCTGTAAAATGACTAAATAGACCTTGACTAAATAGCTTTTTTTTTTCTTTTTTTTTTTTTTTTTTTTTTTTTTTTTTTTTTTGGTAGGGGGAAAGATCTGAGCTTGATCTTTCCCTTGTGTCTCCCAGGAAAGCAGCAGGACCCAGAGAAGAGCAGTGGCTGTGCTAAGCCTGTCTGACAGATTCCACATCTCTGCTGCTCTGCACATACCTTGGTATCATTTCATCTGGACGAGCCGCATCCACCTAATTCTATCTGCCTTCCATATACTTCATGATAATTATACCCACATGAGCCAACCTCCTAGATCATCCTGGGGTTGTCTCTGATCTGCCTGTTGGGTTGAACCCAGCATTGTTATCTAGGAGGATCATCGCTCTTGGGTCTATATTTAGAACTTAGCTGTTTACGCACCATTGAAAACCCACCCACAATTTCAGGGAGACTCTGTGCACCGTCTCTGTCAGAAGCAGATGAGATGACAGGGAGGGATGCAGTCTAATGGACTGCTATTAAACAACAACAATCTGATTCAACCCTCCCTCTGTTATATTAGGGCGTTCCTGGGGAGCTCTCTTGTTTCCCTTGGGTGACACAGAGATGCGGGGACATTTCTCTCCGAAGCACAGAGAGAGGGAACATTGTGCTTTCTGCTCTCCTTTCAAACCACTTCTGGCACAGCACGGGGGGGACTGTAGCAGCTCTGGGTTCCATGGAGTTCTTCCTGCTGCAGTGTGGTTGCAGAATTCTGGGTTTGTCTATTTTTTTCTTGCTTCTTCAGGTACTCCTGGATTTCGATGCATTTTAACGGCAGCCAAAAAGAAGGAAGAGAATTATCCAGCACAGCGCTGGGAGAGGGGAAACAGGGTTTTGGGGATGTTACAGGGTGCTAGGATGCAAGGTCCACCCGTGCCACAGCTTTCTCACCCTTTGAACATTTTTTTTTCCATTCTGTGTTACATACAGGCAGAGCAGAGGGGCAAAGAGGAGCAAGAACACAGGGGGGCACGGCAGCAGTTGCGGGACCCTCAGAAACCATCCGGATCGGAGCCGCCCATGGGTTTCCCCGGCCCGGAGGTTGCAGCAGCTCCAAACCTTGGCCACAGAGGGGAGATGGAAACCAGAGCTGTCCCCTCCCTGAGCAGCTCCCGAGCAGAACGCTTCCAAAAGGAAACGAAATACAGCAGCCGAACTAACTTTTGTGTATGTGATGCTTTAAATGAGGAACATCGCAAATGGTTTGAAAGCCTCCCATGGGGCAGCATCGGGGAGATGGGTGGCCGGCCCGAGCCCTGGTTCCCACCGTGGGTTCTCGCACACCCGTGAGGGGAGAACCTGGCCCTCCCGGCGGGACCCTCCCAGCCGCTCTGGGAGGTGTTTCGATGTATTCCTTGGTACGGACACACACGGAGAGGAGGAGAGCAGAGCAGACTGCAGGCCGAGCTGTCCCGACCAGCTTGAACGTACACTCCTTTTCCCCTCCATTCCTTTCTCCTCTTCGTTGAAGGAGAGCTGTGCCCGCCCCCGTGGCGCCCATCCCCCGGCCGATACCGTGTCCCCGCTTGCTGAGGAGACTGCCAGCAAACACCCACCCACCCAGCCCTCCTGTTCCGCTCCGCAGCCCAGAGCGATCTGAGTCCGCAGCCGAGGCCGCACAGCGAACTCCGCCGGAGAACCGCCCCCTTCGCGGCTTCGACCAATCAGAATCAGAGTCATCATGATTGATCTCCTCTTTAGCCTATCCGCACGCTACCTGGCTGCTTCCAATCAGGTGTCTGGGGAGATTTTTCTCACCCAATAATAAAGCGAGCAGGGAGACGGGGCGGCAGCCCGCGCTTCTTCGGGAGTGGCGTAGGCTTGAGCCAATCAGAGCAGAACACTGAGGGCCAATGGGGAAAAGGGGAGGGGAGAGAGCGGCTCGCGAGAGCTCGAGAGGGAGGCTGGGAACCCGCGTCTGAGGCAGCGGCCAATGGAGGAGCGCGGGGCGGGGCCTCGGAGGGGGCCGTGGGGACTGGCAGGCGAGGGAACCAATCAGCAGGAGGAGCCGAGTTCGCCCCAGTGGCCAATGAGCGGGGGAGAAGCTCGTCCCGCCGTCCAACCCTCCCGAGTGACAGCGCGGAGCCTCCAACCAGGAGGCCGCGCCCTTTCCAACCAACCAATCAGCGAGCGGGACGGCGAGGAGAGCGTGTGGCGGCGGCTCTGCCCGCCCCCTCCTTGTGGGCGCGGGGGCCGGCCGGCGGAAGGACAGGCAGACGGACCAATCAGCAAGGGCAAAGTGAGAGGATGGGCGGGACTTCCGCCCGGCTGGGGCGAAGCTGAGCAGGTGACGCTCCCGGCGGCCAACGAGGGCGTCGGGCCTGCAGTCAGCGGCCAATGGGCGCTCAGGAGGCGGGGCCCGCGGCCGCCGCGGCTTCCAAGATGGCGGCGGGTGTGTGAGCGCGGCGGTCGGGCAGTCGGTGAGGCCGCCGGCGGGAGCAGGGCCGGGGGCGGGAGGGGGGGGGGGGGCCCGCCGCCCGCCGCCCGCCGCCCGCCGCCATGAAGGGCAAGGAGCGCTCCCCGGCCAAAGCCAAACGTTCGCGGGGCGGCGGGGGCGGTGAGGACTCGGCCTCCTCCTCCTTGTCGGCGCGGGGAGAGCGGAGCAGTAAGAAAGCCAGCGGCTCCGGCGGCTCCAACGGCAGCGGCGGGAAAGCGGCGGGAGCGGCGGCCTCCAACGAGAGCAGCAGCGGGAGCAGCCGGCGTGGGCCTCACCCGGACAAAGCCAGCCGCGCTGGCAGCCGCGAGTACGAAGCCGGGACGGCGGCGGTGGCGAGCGGCGGGGGCAGCCGGCACGGCTACGGCAGCGGCAAAACTGCGGAGGCTTCGCGGAGTAGCGGCAGCCGCGGCGGCGGGGGTGAGTCCCGGGCACCGGCAGCAGCCCCGTCCTCCTCCTCCTCCTCCTCCGAGTCGGTTGGCGGGGAGTACAAGACGCTGAAGATCAGCGAGCTGGGCTCGGCGTTGAGCGACGAGGCGGTGGAGGACGGGCTCTTCCACGAGTTTAAACGTTTTGGAGACGTGAGCGTCAAAATCAGCCGCCTCCCACCCGGCACCGGCGCTACCGACGAACGCGTGGCTTTTGTCAACTTCCGCCGGCCCGAGGACGCCCGAGCTGCCAAACATGCCCGGGGCCGCCTTGTGCTCTACGACCGCCCGCTGAAAATTGAAGCCGTCTACGTCGGGAGCAGCGCAGGGAGCGGTCGACGCCGGAGCAGCCGTTCCCCGGCCTTGCTGGACAAGGAATCTCCCTACGGCACGGCAGCCATCGGGGTGGCAGCGGCAGCGGCAGCCGTCCGGCACCCGCCCACGGGGGCAACCCAACGGGCTCTGTCACCCGCCGGGAGTGGCGGGGCCCTGGGCTACCGGGACTATCGGCTGCAGCAGCTCGCCCTGGGCCGCTTGCCGCCTCCGCCTCCTCTCCCCAGGGAGTTGGAGAGGGAGAGGGACTATGGGGGTTTCTACGAGGCGCGAGTGCGGCCGGCCTACGGGCTGGAGCGGGTGGCTGGGGTGGCGGCTGCCGGGGGGTTTCGTGGTGGAGGTGGGGGTGCTGGAGCTGCTAGTGAGGAGGAGATCAGTCCTGAGGATGACCAGAGAGCCAACCGCACCTTGTTCCTGGGCAACTTGGACATCACCGTCAGTGAGTCAGATTTACGTCGCGCTTTTGACCGTTTCGGGGTCATCACTGAAGTGGACATCAAAAGGCCGGGGCGTGGGCAAACCAGCACCTATGGTTTTCTTAAGTTTGAAAATCTGGACATGGCACACCGAGCCAAGTTGGCCATGTCAGGAAAGGTGCTGCTCCGCAACCCCATCAAGATTGGGTATGGGAAAGCCACGCCGACTACCCGGCTCTGGGTGGGTGGCCTTGGGCCTTGGGTGCCCCTCGCTGCCCTGGCCAGGGAGTTTGATCGGTTTGGCACCATCCGCACCATCGATTACCGCAAAGGGGATTCCTGGGCCTACATCCAGTACGAGAGCTTGGATGCGGCGCAGGCCGCCTGCACCCACATGCGGGGTTTCCCTTTGGGGGGCCCCGATCGCCGCCTCCGTGTCGACTTCGCTGACACCGAGCACCGGTACCAGCAGCCCTACCTGCAGCCTCTGCCCTTGCCACCTCCTGCTCATTATGAGCTGGTGGCGGAGGTGGCTGCTTTTGGGGCTCACCGGGGAGCCCCACCTGATCCTCTTCGGGGGGCCCGGGACAGGACGCCACCTTTGCTCTATAGAGACCGTGACAGAGACCTTTATCCTGAGACAGATTGGGTGCCCCCTCCGCCCCCTGTACGGGATAGGAGTAACCGGGCAGCTGCCTATGACCCTCTGGAAAGCTTGGAACGCCGCCGGGATGGTTGGTCCTTGGAGCGGGACCGAGGGGAGAGGGAGTTGGGCGGTAGTAGTAGTAGGGAGCAGCCTAGGAAAAGGAGGCTGGTAGAGGATGGAGGCCGCCACTCGGACCGCTCTCCAGACAGCGAGCGTTCTTCCTCTCGCAAGCGTCACTGTGTGACCACCACCTCTCCCCCTGACCGCAGCCCCGAGCTCCTGGGAGGGAGGGAACGTTACAGCAGTGACCCTGAGCGCTCCTCCTCCCGTTTGCTCCTCTTGGAGCGACCTTCGCCTGTGCGGGAATCGCGGCGGGGCAGCCTGGAGCAGGGGCAGAATGAGAAACGCGACCGGAAGAATTCCGCCGAGCGGGAGAGGAAGCACCGGGCCGTGACCGCGGCCGCTGCCGCGCAGGAGTGCAAAAGCCCTTCCAAAAAGGACGAGCGGGCGATGGAGGGAGGGGGTGGGGGAGGCTCCCGCCTCAAACCTCCTCCTCAGAAACAGCAGCAGGATGGAGCCTCGCAAACTGGGGGAGCCCCCAAGCTGTGTTTGGCTTGGCAGGGGATGCTCCTGCTGAAGAACAGCAACTTCCCCTCTAACATGCACCTGCTACAGGGGGACCTGGGCGTCGCCAGCAGCCTCCTGGTGGAGGGAGCGACCGGTGGGAAAGTGGCTCAGCTGAAGATCACCCAACGTCTCCGCCTGGACCAGCCCAAGCTGGACGAGGTCAACCGGCGCATCAAAGTGGCGGGGCCCAATGGTTACGCCATCCTCTTGGCTGTGCCCGGTGCCTCAGACAACCGCTCTGCAGCCGGAGCTGCTGAGCCTGCCACCACCACCTCCACCCAGAGGCCCCTCAGGAATCTGGTGTCCTACCTAAAGCAAAAGCAGGCTGCTGGGGTGATCAGCCTCCCTGTAGGGGGGAACAAAGACAAGGAGAACAGCGGGGTCCTGCACGCTTTTCCACCCTGCGATTTCTCCCAGCAGTTTCTGGACTCCACGGCCAAGGCCCTGGCCAAATCAGAGGACGACTATCTGGTCATGATCATTGTCCGTGGAGCCTCCTAAGGCTCTGGTGTTCTCTAGACCCAACCCTACCTACTCCTCCTCCGCACAGCCCCTCCAGCGTGTGCCAGGTGCTACGGGATACAGCCTTAGCCAGCCCTGTTGTTAATTTTAAATTAGATCTTTGTAGGTGATTTTTTTTTCCCTCTGCCCATTTTTTTTTTCTGTTACTACATCTTTTTTTTTCTATAAAGTTAGAAGCCAGAAAGGTTGGTTAGCCATTAGTGTGATGAAGATACAGAGAGTCCCCCATTGGTGGGAATCACAGGGAGGCAAGGCCTGCTTTGGTTTACAGAAAAAAAAAAAAAAAAAGATTAAAAAAAAAAACAACACACAAAAACTGGGGGAGGGAGTGGGGGAGGAAAAGAAACTCCCCATCTTCTTCATTTTGATTCGTGTCCTTTTTTCATTTCATGTATTTTTAAAATAGCTCGTCCTCGCTAGAGTCACAAACCTAAAAGACCAGATTTAAAGCACTCAGTCGTTTATATGGAAAACCACATCCCAACCAGTGGACTGATGTCAGCAGCTTGTGAGTTTTTGGGGTCCTTGAAATTCCCCTGCCCAGCCCTTGGCACCTCTGCTCCCTGGGGAGCTGCAGGGCTCAGGGTTGGGCTCTTTCAGGTGAGCAGCACCTGCTCTCGGGTACACTTTGCAGAACATTGAAATTCCTTTCTCGGGTGTTTGGTAATTCTCATCCAGCCCCACCAAATGCATGCACTGAAAGTGGGGTTTGTTTTTTTTTGTTTTTTGGGGGGGGGGGGGAGTTTAGCAGGTGTGTTTCTCCTACTTCTCTGGGTCCTGTCCTATCCTGTGTATGCACTTTGGGTTTGTAGCAGAGACAGTGTTTGGTAAATAGCTGAGGATTTTGTTACAAACCATGAATGTCTTGTGCTTACCCTGGTATGCAAGAAACAAGGAGGTGCTTTCAGAGAGTTTATTTTGGGTTTTTTCTTTTTACTGCTTTTTTTTTTACATTATTATTATTATTTTTCAAAGAGTTGCAGGTACAGTGGGGTCTGGTTTCCACAGTGCAAACTCTGAGCAAGTGTGCTACTCTCCAGAGATGGTTTTTAATTCTGTGATAATTTAATTACATGAAAGTTCTCATTAACGTTTTACCTCTTTGTTAATAGCAAGAAGCTGCTGTCTGCTAGGGGCTTTTCAGGTACAGTACAGTGGGCATTACATGAGGTTTAACTTTTTAAAGCCATCTAGGGTAAAGTGGTTTTAGCATCTCAGAAAAGTATTAACAAACACTCCCAGATGCAGATTTTTTTGTTCCTGGGATTCTAGAAGGAAACAGTTCAAAGAACTCCCCCCCTCCCTCCCCCCTCCTACTCTGGGCACTTTTCTCCAGTTGTCTTGGGCCACCTTGCTAATCATTAGGAGAGACAATGGGATCTAAATCCCTGTTTGGTTTAAGAACCCAAAGGATGTTGCAGCCAGCTTTTCAACTGAAGTGTATATCTGTCATAATTCTTTACAAATTCTAACCTTGCACTTAAACCCATAACATAACCTTGCACTTAGCCACGTTTTCAGAAATGTGGGCAATGGACACATTGCTGCTGCTGCTGCACTCAGTTGGAGAGAGCTTTGGGTTCAGTGGGCTTGAATTTCCAAATCTTCCAAACAGCTTTGGCTTTTATTAGCTACTTTTTCTTTCCCAATGGAAACCTACAGGCCTCATTTAATGCTCTTCAGTGTTTGAGGGGAAAATCCAGGATTTCTGGGTTGTCCTTCGGTGTAAATGTGACATGGCAGAATGCAGCTCTTCATCTTCCTATTGACAAGGAGAATTTTTGAGAAATGACACCAATAACGTAAAGTTTGAAAAGATGCAGTGTCTTCACCACTTGTTGCAAAGAGTATCTTGATTTTCATTCGATCAGGTGCCTGTTGTGTCTCAGCAGGTAACCAGCACTGCTGCCAACTCACAGGAGGGGCTGCTCATGTTTTGAGGGAGTGAAACTCTTCAACACCAGTCATTTGCAAGCCTTTGAAAGGAACAAAATTTGAGCCACTGGGAATTCCAATCTGCCCTAAACTAAAAAAGGCGCAGAAGCACTAATATCTGTATCCAACACTTCACCTTGCTGAGAGCAGTGTTTGTTCTGCAGATAGGCAGCAGGCACCTGGTTCTAAGACCCATAAAATGTGGTGTCAACGTGGCTTGTCAGAGCAAACTTGGTGTGGGAATCTTTTTGCAAAGAGCATCCTGGTGCAATTCCATATTTTTTTAAATTTTCTTTTTCCTTGTAATATAGCAGTGGTTCTACATGCCATGGGATTTCAGGAGTCAGAATTGTGCTGCACTGGAGGGTAATAGCAAGGCTGTATGTGACTCCAGGTTTTCTGGTTCCTTATTTAATGGAGTACCTGCTTCTTTAAATCTGGTTTATTTGTGGTTGCTGCTCTGTTTTGTAAGCAAAGGATTTTAACACCCTTTCAGGGTTCTTAATGTCAAACCATACTTGACTGGCAACATTTTGGGTTTTGTTTCTTTTTGCTGGCACTTAAGTTCCTGTGCTGCCATCAAGGCTCAGGCTGTGCTTTTCTCAGAGGCTCTGGAGCTTGAGTAACTGTCCACTAAAAGTCACCTTGGCCAGGGCTGAAGTCTGTGTGCTACCACCTCTGTAGAGAGCAAAGCAGAGGTAGCAGACTTCAGCTCTCCCATTGTCTTTGGCATGATTGAGAGCTCAGTATTTCTTCTCCTGTTGTGTGCAGCTGACGTTCAGGTATTTCATGAGTTTTGTTGAACTTAGTGGGGGGGAAAAAAAAAAAAAGGATGTCCTTTTCCTAAATCATTTCACGGTTGGGCTTTATGCTTTGGGGAAAGAACCTCAAATGACTCATAGTTTTGTTTAAGATTTTAGTTGGTGGGGTTGGTCTTTTTTTTGTTGTTGTTATTGTTGTTGTTGGGTTTTACTATTATTATTTTTTAAATTGGAAACTTTACATAACTTCCTTGGCTGCCGGCCAGTGGCTTTGTTTGTTCCTGTCTAGTGACTGCTCTGCTGTCCGCTGGGGCAGTGGTGTGAACACTGAGGTTACTCTCAACTGCAGAGCTTTCAGCTTCCTGGATTACAAATAATCAACACGTCCTTATAAGCATCATAAAGAGAGGGGAGGGTGTTCTGTGCCAGGCAGAGCAATCTTACCCTCTCTTCTTTTTGTACAAGGATGTTAGAAGTGTTTTGGTGACAACTCGCTCAGCTCCTGGTGGCAGGTGGAGAGTTTTCCATTTCTTGCATCGGTTGAGGAACCATCAGGTTGATGGTAACTGAGGTTAAAGGCCTTACGTATTAATGAGGAGAAGGAGTGAATTGAAATTGTGAAGGCAGGTTTTAAAAAACTCTGAGGACTCAGGGAAAAACAGCTTGGAAAATCATAGTTCCTGGCTTTAAGAAAACAAAAACAAAACAGTGTTGAGGACAGCACTCCTGGGGAGTCTGCTGTGCTCCTGTTGAGCAAAACAAGAGTGCAAGAAATGTTTGCCATGTGACTGTAGAACTTTTGGGGTTCTTTCCCCTTTGTCTTCCCCCCCCCCCCTTTTTTTTTCATTTAAATTACTTTCTGCAGATAGCACTGAAGGACAGCTATCCCCATGATTTATAAGCCAATGATAAGATGATTTTTGTATTTGGTTTAAAGCACACCCTGTGGTTCAGAGTTTGGTTAATGGAATATTCAATTTCATGCAGTTTTGATTGTGCAGAAAATGGTGGCTGAGGAATATTACTTTGAACAACTAAGGTGTGTCTTTGCTTGGACCTTTTCTATTGGAGTTGTCTGCCATTTGCTTTATGCAGCAAAATGAGAACAGAAGAGAGATGTGTTACACTACATTTCATGTTTCTGTTGAGAGGTTGCCTTCAGGAAAGAGTCTTTGAGGAAAGCCAACTGAATTGTCAAGAATTCAGTTGGTTTTCCTCCAGGTGAATTATTGCCATGCGTCCCATTAAGTGTTACTGATAGTTGAATAATCATCAGTACTGTAAGCCTAGTTTAACCTTGGTCCAAAAAGAAGCCCTGCACTACTTTTTATCCATCTATACAGAGGTGACTTCATTTCAAGGTTTCATGCCCGTGGGTAGGATTGGTGCTTTTTGAAGACCAAGTAGAATATTCAGAAAGGCCTTGTAGCTCTTTACATTCATCTGTATAATGTCAGGAGGGGAAAACCAACCAACCAGATCTGTTGTATACCTTTATATTGAAATAACATTTTCTTTCCTCCTGCAAGCAAAGCTGGTGGACTGCAAGAAGACAACTGCACGGGATACCAAGCTCTAATGGACCTTTGGGAAGAGAAGCTGTGGCTTATGTGGAATTTACATGGGCCTCCTGATGGAAGAAAGCTTATCTGTTTAGTACTTGTGCATTTTACTAAAATGGCAGCTTTAAAAAAAAAAAAAAAAGTTGTGTATCTGCTATTGTGATGCCAATGCCCGTGTTTTAAGTGGAAAAAAATGACCTCTTTGCTTTGTGCTGTGTACACAAGATTGCTGGAAAAGTAAAGGAATACCCTTTTTATGGCTCACACAGCTTAAAAGTAGCTGTCACTCAAACATGCGCTCACAGTTGAGCTGATTTTGTTTCATTCTAAATAAATTGTTTCTTTTGAGGAAAATGGTTTTTCTGCCTGGAAGTGAATTGACGACAAACGTTTTGACCCCTTGGTTTGCGGCGGAGAGGGGTTGCTGGCTGCTGCTGCTCAAGGTTTTGAGCTGATAGTTGTGGGTCTGTGAGCAAGAAGCAGGGAGAACCGACACTTTTCGCGTTGAACAGCCTGGTGTACCAAAATCAGAAGAAATCTGGTTGATTGTCTTGCTGTGTGACCCCCTCCTCCCACTCTGCTTGCGGTGAAAATGGGGGTCACTTGCTGCTTTACTCCTCATCTTGACAAGGCAGCGGTGCTGATGCTGGCATGCAAGGAGCAGGGGACTACTACCCTGCCTCTCAGGACGGTGTAGACGTCTGGGGCTTCGCTGGTTGGAAGAGCTGGAGTTTCCTGAATTTTATGTTTCTTGATTTGTTTCGTTCACCCAACGCGTTCGGCTTTAGTTTTGATTCGTTTTTTGGTTTTTTAAGTTCGAAGGAAGAGGTTGAAATTGCTTTGAATCGTGCACGTTAAAAAAAAAACCAAAACCAAAACACAAAAAAACCCCACCTTTGCACCAAATTGCCAAAAGAAAAAAAAAAAAGAGAAATGAGTCTTTAAGAGTGTTTTAAATGCTGTTAATAAAGCCTTTCCCGAGACAAGCGAGGCACTCCTCCATCTCCAGGGGCTTTTCAGCAGTTATGCAGTGATGGGTTTAGTGCTGAATGGATGAAGAGTTCCCGAGAGCTAGAGTCAGTCATTTAAAAACCTTTGCTTTGGTGTCTCAGTGCCTTATTTTGACCTGTTTGTGAAGCAGAATGGTTCCACACGCCTCGGATGTGCATGCACCCTGCTCGCGGCCCAGGTCCGACTGCATGTTTGCTTGCAGTCGCCTCCCCGGGTAGTACCAAAAAAACCTCCAAAACACGGAGGCAGCCTGAAAAACGTTGCGTGCTGTAGTCACTGCATTCTCCTGTCTCAGGGGCTCCTGAGCTGTGGAAGCTGTTCCCATGCAGGAGTTACAACTCCACGGTCGCTGCAGGAGACTTCGCGGCCCTTCTGATGACTCTTCAAGAAGAAGCTAACACTGCTGCATCATTGGCTGCAGAAACCACTGGTGTTACACTCTGCTGGGCTGTTAGGATCCATGTGACCTGCAGATGAAGACACCTTGACCTGCAAGCTTGCCCTGTTTGCCTTGACATCCTTGAACCTGCCGTGGAGAAGGGACCTTGTGCTGTCCTGCAGCCTGGCAGGACCACGGCTTGGCTGCAGGTGCCTTTCACCCAAAGGATGCCATGGTCATGCTCTACAAGGTTGCCTGTTCCTGGGGCAGATCCCTGAAAGAGGTAAGGGGTTTGCTGAGGTTGAACTGAATCATAATGTAAAACAAGGTGGTTTTGTCAGTTGTTTGTTGAGTTTTTTCCCTGATTTTCCATCTTACTGACTTCTGCTAATGTGTTTGCTTGGGTCGTTGTGCTGCCCCATCCCCTCTGGGGTTGGCAGTCAAGGGGTGAACTCTTCCATGTAGCTTCTGCGTTGGCTATGGGAGGTTTTGTTGACCAACAGGAGGCTTCTCTGCCTGTCCTGGGGCAAGACTTGGGGAAAACTCCAGGTTTTCATCTTGGCAAGCTAAAGCAGTTGGTTTGATTTCATGAACTGCTTGAATTAACACTGCTTTAACCCAGAATGCTGTTTCTTGTGTGTAAATGTTCATCTGGGAAATCAAGCCAATGGTGAGGCAAAAGTCTCTGTGTTTATGGGATGCTGATGGAAGCATTTAAATTAATCTGCTTATTGTAAATGGGAATAATTGTAGATGTTACTGGTAATGAGGGGAGGGAAGTGGGGAGGGGATATTCTTGAGATGCTTTTCCTTCAATAGGTTGGTGTTTGTAGTTGAAATTAATGTTTTTTGCAATGTATTTCATGTTGTGTTATGACCTACGAATCGGGTGTAGTTGTTGTACAAAAGGTTTGGGGCTGGTAGTAATAACTGGAGGTGCATTTGAACTTCTCTGGGTGGTTAGTGCCAACAGGAGATGGGGGATCTGGGAGCATGACCCAGACAAAGGAGGTGGTTTTGAAGAGCTGGCTCACCTCTCGGGTGGTTACCTGGGCATGGGTCTCGGGGCTTGCATGCTCTCCCACTTTTTGGGCATGTTTTTAAGTTGTATTATGGTAAACAGGCCCATCTGTGGCTGTTCCAGAGGAGCTGACTCTCATTTCACTGTGTATGAAATTGGGAGATTATTCTTTTTCTTTTTTTTTTTTCATTACATATTTATTCTGGAGAACTTGGGGTCTGGTGGGATGTGGTGTGGGCTGATTCCCTTGTGGCTGCTCCAGAGTAGGGAGCTGATTTTCATCTGCTGGGTCCGTCCTTCTGCCTTCTGAATTGCTTCAGCTGCCAGGTAGAGCCAGGCTGTTACTAAGTCTCTTGGAAGGGTTAAGTGCTGTATATGCATCATATTAATTTGGCTAATGAGACTTATGGGGAAAGTGGATTTATAAAGAGAGCCATTTAATTAACTGTACTGCAGTAGGAAGCGATTCAAGTGGATTAGACAGGGAACCAGATATTTGAATTCACACGGGGTTTTGTTTCTTTTTTTTCGTTTCTTTTTTTGTTTCTTTTTTTTGTTTGTTTGTTTGTTTGTTTGTTTTTATCATTGTGCTTTTACCAGCCACAGCTGAATTTATTAGTTTAAAACATCAGATGGCCCAGATTCTGCTCCTTGCTAATAACAAGCTTCTGCTGGCCTCGTGCTGCTGGTTTACTGGGAAATGCTCTTTGAGGATATGTGCTCACCACACAACCTGAGCTTTGGGGAGGGTCAGTGGGGCAAAGTATCTGCAGGAAGGTCAGGGAGAGAGGTGGAAAGGGTTCTGGCCTGATGGCTTTGTGGTTCCTCTCGTGTCTCCTTCAGTGGTGGTCCAGGAGGTGTGTGTCTGTCTTTAATTATAGGTGGCTTGAAAACTGGGGAAGGAACCTCTTAAGGCAGAGTAAACTGCTGAAGAACTTTGTCAGCTGTGCCCAGGGTGATGGATTATTTGTGCAGATTAACTGGTAGTCATCCTCTTTCTTCGTGTGCTGCTGCAGTTAAGGTGCTTCTATCAGGAGCAGAGAATGTGTCTGGGGTGGTGGCTCAAAGCTCTGCTCTTATGTCGACCTCTTGGATGTGTTCATTAAATGTGGTTGAAAAATGGAGGTATGGATGCTGCCAAATGTGTGAATTAATACTATGGGTGAATGAGGTGGCACCTCCCAGCCCAGCTCCTCTGCTCATGCTCTTGAGTTGGAACTCATGTGTGTTGTCCTGGGATCAGGATGAGTTGTGTCTGCACATGGTCAGCTGCCATGGATGAGCCATAGGTTAATTGCGGGTAACAGTTCATCTACTCATCTCCCTGTCTTGACCTTCATACCTAGTTGTGCAATTGGATCTGAAGAGGGGTCTGTAGATTTTTAGCTATCTTCAGTATTTCCTGTCCCCAGATCCAGTGACAGGTCATGCGTTGCACTTACAACTCCATCCTACCCTGAACTGGCAGTTTTCCCTCTGATTTCTGCCACTTCCAGCAAGTGGGCACTTTGATCCTTCAGCCTTAATCTCCTTTCATATGCAAGTACAGTGGTTCAGCCCTGTAAAATTGGACATTTTGGGTCCACTTGAGGACTCGTGTGGGGTGCAGAAGGATTTCAGGTTAAGGGAAGCCACTGAGGTCTCATGAGGGTTCTTGTTAAGCTTGTGTTGCCACTCAAGGGGAGGTGTCCTCTGGCCCATCGTGCTGTTTGCAGCCCACTTGGCCAAGGGGTTGCCTGCAGGACAGCCTTGGGTGCTTCAGCTCTGAGCCCAGCACCTTGGCCAGCCTGGCCAGAGGTTCAGGGCAGGATGAACCCTTGGACCACCCCAGCTGCTGCTGTAGAGGCTGATGGGGAGGGCATGGCCAGGAAGGGGGTAGTGGTGTTTCTCATGCAGCTTCTCTTGGGTGGATGAATAGTTCATGAACAATTCACATCATGAAGACTTCATGATTCACATCTGCCAGCCCAGCTTTTCATAGAATCCCAGACTGGTTTGTCTCAGGAGGGACGTTAAAGCTTATCCACTCCCACCCCCCTGCATGGGCAGGGACACCTCCCACTGGACCAGGTTGCTCCAAGCCCCATCCAACCTGACCTTTCTTCTCTTGGACTGAGGTATATCAGCCCCAATGTGTTCCTGGCTCTCGGGTATCTTTTCACAAGTGCTTTTGCTTTTCCTCATTGCACCAGACTTGAGTCCCAGCAGTGGACTGAGGCTGGGGGAGCCCAGTACTGCATCCCCCATCCCTGAGACCCCTCTTCTTTCAGGTTTGTATCTCCCTTTCCGTGCTTGGCCAAAGGCTGGAGGGGTTGGAAGTCAGTATTGGTGTTAAATTAGTCACTGTGGTGATGTAAAAATACCCTCTGCCTCTCCTAAGCCCATCCTTGTCCTGTCTTGCCCATGTGAGAAAGTAGAGAGACTTTGACCCAGGGATTACTTCTGAAATTGTCCACAGCAATAAGGCAGAGCAACCATCTCCTTTGAGGTTAGTGCAGCCTTTTTGGAAACTTTTCCATGAGGATCTTATAGCTAAAGATGAAACTTCTCATTTTTCAGATATCTGCTTTTATTTTTCTCCATTAGGGTAACTGATCAATTCCCACTGACTTCAGTGAAAATTGTTACGCTACCTTTAAATATTAAAGACAAAAATCAACCCCAAAAAAAGCCCCCAGACATCTCCCGACCTCCTGTGGAGGCTTTCATCTCACTGGAAGTGAAAATTTTTTTGAATTTCAGCCTCATAACTCCCTGCATTGCCAGCACAGCTGTGGGACCTGTTCCAGGCAGGGAAAAAAGGAAGTGTTCCTGTTATCAGTGTGTGTTGTAAGGGCAAGTAAACAGTCACACATGGTATCTGCCAACCCAGGAGGAACAGCCTTGCTTCCTCTTGCTGGGAGGCCATGGTGTCACATCCTTCCCCAGCTATTCATTTTAAATTGCTTTTTGTTTTCTTCTTGCAGCTGAAGGCATAAGCAGAAGCCTCAGGAGCTCCTTGTTTTATGGTGGGTTTGTACCACCACCCAGAAAGCAGACCTGTGCCTGCCACAGCTGGGAAAAAACTTCTTTTTCCCCTTTAAAATCTGGAGGATGGAGATTTTCCCTCTCCCCTGGTCAGAGTGCCCTGGGAAGATCGTTTTTTCTCCACACTTTTGTGCCCTAAGCATCCGAGGTGCTGCTTCAATCTGTGATCCCAGCTGATGGGTTAAACCCCAAACTTCTCACCCTGGTCTCCAACCTCCCAGCATCTCAGCATCTGAGAGGAGTGGTGGGGCAGTCCCAGCCTTGGCTATTAGTAGGACCATTCTGTGGTAGAGTTAACAATTTCTTTCCCATACAAAGCCAGTGCAGAGGTGATGCTTGAGAGGCATGGTTGGGTTGAAAAGCTCCAGGGAATCCAGACCTCAGCTCCCCAGGAGGGAGGAGGACTGGGAGGACTTTGCATTTCAACTCTTCCCGTGTGGAAGGTCACACTAAGCTCTCCTGGGCTAGGGAGCAGCACAAAGCAGGTTTGTGAATCAGCCTCAGAGGTTACAGCAACCCCTGCATTTCCTTTGATCTGAGCAGCACATGATGCTCTTCTCTATGAGTAACTGGCTTGAGGAAATTATTTTTGAGGTGACTTCAATGGGATGGGGAAAAAAATCTCCCTCCAGGCAGATGTTCCCATCCTCATTGTTCTTTGTTTCTCTAATGGGTGTGGAGCTTGTGAGTAAATAAATGAATGGCTTCAGGTTTCAGAGCTGGAAGAACTAAACCATCTGCTATATGCTTGCTTTCCCGGCAAAAGGTGTGAGAGGAGAGAATCAGACCTGACCCCTGGAGCTCACCCTGGACCTGCTGGCTTGCAAAGAAAAAAGCTTGAAGATTCTTTTCCCACCTCCAAGCCTCTGGTAGGACTCTGCAGGGCAGCTGGCAGGAGTTTCTTACTGTGGGAAATGTTTTCCTCAACCTCTTTTGGGAGGTAAGAGATGACTGGGTCTAGAGAGAGGCACTTGGCCTCTGTGGAATTCTTTTGGGGGCAAACAAAAGCTGGTGTGACCAATCTGTGGAGTAAGATGGCGTGTGAAATGGGAGCTCCTGGGCTGTTTGCTCCTTTGCTGGAGGAAGTAGAGGGTGCAAGCACTTGGAGACAAATTTTTTATAAAAGGGTAAAGAATTGGCGGAGGGTTACCCTGGAGGGGGCAGGGGAGGACTTGAAAACCTGGAGCTTTTAGCAGGAGCCCATTTGGGGGTCCTGTTTAGGGGCCTACAAGAAAGCTGTAGGGGCTATTTAGGATCTCAGGTAGTGGTAGGACCAGGGGGTATGAATTAAAACTTGAGGTAGGTAGATTCAGGTGAGATGTTAGGAAGAAGTTCTTCACCATGAGGGTAGTGACACACTGGCACAGGTTGCTCAGAGAGGTGGTGAAAGCTCCATCCCTGGAAGTTTTTAAGGCCAGGCTGGATGGGGCTCTGAGCAACTTGGGCTGGTGGGAGGTGTGGGACAGGAAGAGGTAGGGGACAGGAACTATAAACCCTGCAGAGCAAGAGGAGTGAGGACAGGGTGTGTTGGTTCTTCTTCATCCCTACTTTGGTCACTGAGTCTCTCCCTGTTAACAGCAAAAAGCTCAAATCCATGTTAGAGATGTAGAATAAAAGGGGCTTTTGAAATTTTGGGATTGGAAAACCTGAAGCAAAGTATTCCCAACAGTTCCTGTTACAACAGCAACCCAGTGCTGCTGGCAGTCTTGAATTTGTTCAGTCCCAGAGTGATGAGCTGTAATGTTTCCAGAGCTGAAAACTCAAATTTGCCAAGGAAACCTTCAGCACTGCTGCAGAAAGCCTCAGCTGAAGGCTTAGAGACAAAGGACACTGTACCTGCTCACCCCTCTTGAGCTCCCAGTGCCTTAAATTATCCTTATCCTTAAACCTCCTCTGAAGATGAACCACTGGAGATCCTCCTGTGGATACAGATATTAACTGGGATTTATGAATCCCATCCTGTATTTGAAAAGGTTTAACAAAACAATTCCTGAGGCATTTGTTGCCTGCCTGTTCCAGCAGGAGTTTGAAGTAGCCATAAATGAAAATGAGTCAATGAAAAAATCACTGCTTTGTAGCACTGATGTTCCCCATCTGCTGCAAATTCAGCTCTAATTTTTTTCTCTGGTTTAAGCCCAACCTGGATGCTTTGGTGTTGTGCAATGCTGAATTTGGCCCATTATCTGGCAGGGAACTTTCTTGCCTGCAGCAGTGCTTTAGCTCCTTAGTATCTTTGTAATGGTCTATAGCTTTGTATTAAATACAGCTTGTTTAATTTTGTGCTTGAAATAACCCATTTGATAGTTGAAAGGAGTGTGTTTCTCTAGGGGAAACAGCTCTTGTTGGTTTCATATTAAAAAAGAAAAAGGGGGAAGAAAATAAATGATAATGGTAGTGGCTGGGATGGTCAGTATAAAACCCTTCTGTGAGAATTTCAGATATCTGCAAAATATTGCGACCTCACAACCAAAATAACAAAGTCAAAGCAGCTGCCTTATGTTTTGCCCAGCTAAAATAAATCTCTGGGGCACTGAGGGAGTATCTGCTCAGAGTTGCTGCCTTGCTCTGGAAGCTCCCTCCAGGTGTTCCTAGAATCCTGGGAAGTTTCTGGGTGGTTGGAAAGGTGAGAGGAGGCTGGGAGATGGATTTGATATTTGTTTGCTGTGCTGGGCTTTAATTAGAATTGGTTTTGCTTCCAGGTCATTGCCCTGTGACGAAGAACACAGTGCCTGGGAGGAGGATGAGCAGCCACAGCCACCATCCTGCTCCATGAAAAAGAGGGTTTTGTGGAAGGGCTTTTCTCCATGTCCTCAAGTTGAATCTCTCTATACCATCGCTATATACTATCTCTATACCATCTTGCATCCCTCCCTGGGGCTAATTATTCCTATCTGAATGGAATGAACCCAAACCTCCTGCTGTGCTCCTCAGTCCCAGGGGTTAGTTAGTTTGCTCTGGTGGGAGTTGGGGAGGGTGGGGGGTGGCTCTGTGGCTACTGTGCTGAGCTGGCAGGCAGAACCCAGCAGGGTTAAATCTGAGGTACAGGAAAACACATCTCAGGAGCAGGGACAAGGGTGGTTTAGTGCCTGTGGGTACTTGTAGACCCTAAAGAGCAAAGACAAAGTGAAGCCCCCGTCCAGCTGGGCTGTCAGCCTGAGTTTTTTCTCATCAAATAACACTTCACACTCTGGATTTTTCAGATGTCTTTAATCACACATGCAGGAGAAGTACCTAAGTACACAAGCTGTGAATGTGTAATCTAAAAATTCTTATTTTTATTTCTGCTGCTGTTTGGTTTCCCAGTACAGAAGGTATGGCCCAGAGACCATTTTCCAATTGTCGATGTGATCAAACACCATCCTTTAAAATTTCCACCATGGAATGGCTTCAGCCCCAGGGTCCATTGTCCAGGTTGGCTTTTTTTAGCTTCCATTTCTGGGCCAAAGGCTCAAAGAAGAAAGAAAGAGGCGAGATGAGAGCACAGGCTCCAGCAAAGATGAAAGAGCAGGCATATGTCTGGGTGTAGTCATACAGCCACCCTGCAGGAGGAAAGATTGTTAGTAAAGCTGTTGGATTTTTCTCACTTAAAAAAATCATTAGGGGAAGTGGGTGGGAAGCAAAGGATGTGTGTTCTCATTCAAGAATTCCTCAAATATTTTCTTTAAATGATCTTAACTCTTCCCATGCCTGCTGCTGGGTAGCATTTATGTGGCTGGTTAGGGCTGTAGCCATTGCCAGGGGTACTTGTAGGTCATTCCTTGTGGACATGCAGGGGCATGGGTTTGAATTTGATTGCATTCCATCCCTGACTTTTTATGGTTTTCCTCCATCTTTCCCCCAGCCAAAAGCCACTGCTGCAGCAGATGGAAGCTCCCATTGGATTCTCCAGAAGTCTTGCATGTGTTTGCAACATCTGGGCTGCAAACTCCACACTCTCCAGCACCGCTTCCTTGGGAACAGACCCTTTTTGGTGCAACCTGTCTCATCTGAGCCAGGAGCTTGAAGTGAACTTGCTTAAAAGCAGTTTTCAGCACTTAAAAGGAAAAACAGAAATTCCCTGGAGGCTCAGGAATCTGGGAAGGAGGCAGGTCACCTTTTAAAGTCACCTCCAAGTGTTTTATTTCGTGATAATGTTATCATCTCCTGCCTAGACAATCATCTTAAAAGTGGAGAATTCTGCCATTTGAACTGAAAATGTACAAAGTGGGGGGAGTTGCTGTTGTGTGCAATAAAAACCTTTAATATACTTCTAAATCTGGTAGGGGATGGTGGCTAAGCAGCTGAGCCACATCTGCTGCTGCTATAAAAATACAAAACATCTCTCTGGACTTGCCTGATTTACAGGCAAGATCTGGCTTAAATTTGGGATTCCGCAAACCAGCTGTGGTTAGGAAGGAAAATAATACAGTCCCCATAGACCCAAGCCTCAACCATGCAGTAACTTTGCTGGGTCATTTAGATGTGGTGTTGGGGGATATGGTTTAGGGGAGAACTTTGTAGAGTAGGGTGATTATACCAACCTGAAAGATTCTATGAAATGCAGCCAGGGAGATGTGGGGAGGTGGCATCTGTGGCTTTGCTGCAGGTTGGGATGGCCATGGGAGAAGTTTAGAATCAGGACAAACTGCTTTGCTCTGCCTCAGTGTCAGGTTCACCTCTTGGTTTTATTTCTCAGGGCTGAGTTTGGACCTGCTGGCTGTGGGAAAGAAGGAGCCCAGGGTGCTGGGCTGGGTGAGGTGAGGCTCTGCCCTGACCCCCTTGTGTTTTGGCTGCATGGTTGATCTTCCAAGGTGGGATTAGTTTGGCTGTCAGGAAGTCTGTGGGAGCTGGACAGAAGAGCTGCTCACCCTCTGTAAGCTGTAGTGGACAAGGTGCTCTAGTTGAGCTCTGTTTTATTGAAATGATTTTCTTTTTAAAATATCCTTCAGGATATGTTGTAATTTTTCTGGGGGGTTTAGGGGCTGGAAGATCAGTGTTGTGTCCTCCCTGGCAGCACAGCAGTCATCTTCCACCACATCCCCCTCAGCTTTAAGCAGGGGCACTGTCTGTGCCCCAAATCCTCATAAAAAAAACAAAACCAACCAACCGACTCATTCTTGCTGCAGAAAACTGAATTAAAAACTCATGGTGTGCAAACTCCAGCAGAGTTTTTGCAAGCAGAGTTGGTAAATCCATGGCACTTCAGTTGTCCACATCCATGGCAGGTGCTCATGCTGCTGATCTGTAATCTGAAATTTTGTGGATTCTGCTGCCCTGAGAAGGGTGAAGAGGAGGTAAAATTTAGATGAGAGCAATGAAATGCCTGTGGCTGCCCAGCTTTCCAGTGTCTCCATCTTCTTCCCCTTCACCTTGTGGATTTGCTGGGGCTGGAGTTTTTGTGTGCTGGTTGCTGGAATAGATTTTGTAATCTTGTTTTGTTTTCCTTTAGTAGTTTGAGTCACTGATTAGTGCTGCTTATAGAACAAAATGATGCTTTTCTCTCCTTAGCTCACCAAAATAATGTTCTGGTTTGCTTTTTTTTTTTTTTTTTTTTCCCCAGCATGGCAGAAGCATCCAGGAGTGCTGATAGATGAGGAGCTACAAAGGAGCCTTGAAACTTTTCACCCCAGGCTTTTGGCTGCCTCTGGACTTCAAGGCTTTTAACTAAAAGAGCTTTGCAGATAAGTCACCTGTCACCTTTTCATTGTGCTGGGCTTTGTTCTAAGGTGCAAAATCAGCATTTTCTAACCTCGGTGCTTCTCCTTGTGCCTTGGGTTTTGCTGCCTGAAAAATAACTTGAGTTTTCTCAACTTGTAGCTCTAAAGGCAAGGTTTAGGGAGGTCAGCAGCATCAAGACCCCAGGCTCTCCCAGGGCATCTGAATCCTGGTTTTTGTTCTGCAAGGAGCAGATGCTTTTGGCCCCTTAATGAGCAGTGCCTGGTTGTAGTCACTTTTCATAAGGCAGCTGTATTGGAAAATTGCAGAATTTATCTGGGATCACCAACCTCCACCCTGAAGCCAGAGTTCTTCCCCTCTCTCTCTGCCCATGCTGAGACAGATCAATGACAGTTGTGCTTCTCTGCTTTATTTGTCCTTTATTTAAGTAGTATTAAGAAGACTGATTACCATGGGGAGCTTTTTTTGCAGGCAAGCCTCTTGCTTTACAAATTCCAGACCAGGAGTGGTTTAGCACTTGCAGAGAGTTCCCCATGAACAAGAGGAGATTGGGAGCAGCTGAAAACATCCCTGCTCTGAGCATAGGTGATGCATGGATTGGAGAGAGCACAAAATTATTGAGCTCTTCTCATCATGGATGTTACTGTGGCAGGGAATTTACTTCCCTGGTTGTACAGGGATTGCTTGCTGGGGATATCCATCTTGTATCAGCAGAAGAGATCTTAGCTGAGACAGGCTGTAGATCACAGTGACAGCGTAAAGCGGACAGGCAAAGAGACGCTTTAGTTGCTCAAAATTTTTTCCATCCACAGAGCTTTCCCAACTTGGAAATACTGATTAGGGAAATTTATTATTATTTGATCAATAAATAAATAAGAATAAATGATTTGATTTTTTTTTCATATCCTTGCAGTGTTGCTAAAACATTTTTGTGCATGGATTTACCTGCTCTTTGGCATCTGGGAGCAAAGTGCCTCTGCAGATGTGGGGCAGCCAATAGCAGGGGGCAGGAAGCAATAAATGATGAGCAAGATGCCAGGTTTTCTGCAGGAGATTCTTGCCAGGTGAGGGACAGGACATTGTTCCTGCTATTTCACCTTGCAGCCTTTTTTCTAGTTTGTTTGCATTTTGAGGATGGAGGAAGAGCTCAGCTCCAGCTTTGGTGAGGTGTGTGGCTAAAGTTCACTGGGGGGAGGAAGAGCTTTGTCCTGGACTAGAGAGGAGAACAAGTCCCCAACTGTGTCCAGTTCTGGAGTCCCCAGCATAAGAAGGACATGCAGCTCTTAGACTGAGTCCAGAGGAGGCCGCTGAGATGATCCAGGGGCTGGAGCAGCTCTGGAGCCAGGCTGAGAGAGTTGGGGGTGTTCAGGCTGGAGAAGAGAAGGCTGCAATGGGGAGACCTTAGAGCACCTTCCAGTGCCTGAAGGGGCTCCAGGAAAGCTGGGGAGGGACTTTGGACAAGAGCCTGGATGGATGGGATGAGGGGAAATGGCTTTAAACTGGAAGAGGGGAGATGGAGGTTGGAGATGAGGAAGAAATTGTTTGTTGTGAGTGTGCTGAGCCCCAGGTTGCCCCAGAAGCTGTGGCTGCCCCATCCCTGGCAGTATTGAAAGTTGGATGGGGCTTGGAACACCCTGGGCTGGTGGGAGGTGTCCCTGCCCTTGGCAGGGGGATTGGGACTACATGAGTTTTAAGGTCCTTTCCAACCCAAACCAGTCTGGGGTTCCATGAAGTTCTGCATAAGCAGAGAGCGGAGATGCTTCTGAGTGCTTGAAATCCCCCATCTGCTCCAAGCTGCCCCGGGTTGCTGGCAGAGGCAGAGCAGGAAAGGCTTCTTGTCCTCCTTATCTCTGGGCCCAGAAGCTCTTGTGGCTGAGCTGTGTAATCTACTTCAAAACAAGAGATTACTGAGGCTTCTCCTGTGACTGTGCTCTGTGTGGGGGTTGGCTGCTGCTTCCCATTCTGCTCTGGGTCTCCTCTGTGCTCCCTCTGGACCAAATTGAATGTTCCAACACCCTGCTAGGGAGCTCAAGTCCAGAGTAACAGGGACATTAGTCTTCTGCTGCAGTCAGTTAAAAGGTGGGTTTAGCCTCCTTTGTAGATTTTTTTCCATGTAGCTTTTTTCCACACTGCTTGTTGGGTTTGGTTTTTTTTTTTTTTTTTTTTGGTTTTTTTTTTTTTTTTTTTTGTGAATTCTCCAGCAAAATATTGCCTATCCATAGAGATAAATTTCTGAAATATGATGGGGTTTGTTTGTTTGTTTGTCTCTGCTTGGACAGAAACCCCATCTTTAGATGCTGGAAGCTCACTGGATGGCTGCCGTGGGTATAAATTAGAGAGAACATGAGAGTTACCTGCCAGAGGAGGTCCACCCATGGCTGCAGTCCCAGCAAAGAAAGCAGCAAACCCCAAGTAGCTGTGGAGCTTTGGCACCCCCACTAGATCCACCTGTTTGTAAAACCAAATGGATAATTGTCCATCAAGGTCATGTGCATCTGCAAACCCAAGAAAAGTATTTTATTTATTTTAATTATTTTTTTTCCCTAGGAAGTTTCCAGCTTTGCAAGGTCTTTGAACCTGTTGGTCTGCTCCAGCCTGGAATCATCTCCTTAAGGTCAGGATGGAAATTCCTGGAGTGCCAGGACTGCTAAGGTCCTGGGGTGCTAAGACTTTTGAGGAAGGTCTTTGAAGTTTTGAATTCCTTCCCAGAAAAGAAAAAAAAAAAAAAAAAGCAAATTATGATGATAACTCCCTCCCTGGATCTTGCCACAAGTGTTCGAAAGAATTCCAGGATCTGGAGCAGATCCCTCTTTGAGACATGAATATCTATTTATTCCTCTGAGCTGGAGGAGTCTCCTTCAGAAAGGAGAATGTGGAAGGCAATTAGCAGAGCTGGGGCTTTAAAAACAAGCAAGAAACCCCCATTGTGTTGATGGCATCTGGGCTGTGGATACCAGTAAGTGGGTTGGAGAGGAGATCTGGGGCTCTCCAGTGGCTCCAACTGGGAAAACTGGAGGGAAGAGCCCTCTCATGTGGGTCTGCAGCCCCCTGGGGTGCTTCAGCTTCATGAAAGGGTGGTCAGATAATTCTGGGATCCTGTTGGAAGTGCCACATACTACCTATTTGATATATATAGTATATATACACATAGATATATTTTTATATATGTAATATATAGACATATTTTAAGGAAATCTCTTACTCACCAGCACAGGGAGGACCAGAGCCATGAACCCCCCACAGAAAACAGCAAAGGCCACTGTGTAGGTCATGAGCAAGGGGAAGGTGGTGGCCAGAGGACACAGCAGGTTGGTGATCCCACAAAGGACAAGGTAAGCAACGTGGTAGTAATACTTCTTGGTCCAGTTTTGGTCAGCCACCCAGCCTGAGAGGAGCTGGCTGACTGTCTCCGTGATGCCTGAGGGGAAAGGAGTTCACCAGAACCTCAAAAAAAGATTTAAAATTTTCTTTGGTTGCCATTTTGCACTGCCTCAATCTGAAACGTGTCCACATGCTGCTAGCTGTAGGAACACAACCACAAAGGGCTGAATTGCTGGGAGGCTTTTAGGTGCTTTTTAGGCTGTTCTAAAATTAATTATTTATTTTTGAATTATTATTATTTACCTTAGTGCCTGCAATTGTCAAGTGCCATAGCAGTCTGTAAAAATTCCATTTATTTCTGCACTCAGCAGAAAAACCCTGAAGTGCCCTGTAGTAAAACCAAGGAAGATAATCTCTCTGCTTGATCTCTTTGTCAAGATAGAGAAAAAAAAAAAAAAAAGCAGATTATCAATCTGCTTGTGAGATTTTTATTTTAACAGAGGCCCAGCAGACTTCTTGATGCTTGGTTTTTACATTTCTCAAATGTCTGTTGCTGGAGATCAGAGCAGCACTTGCTGCGTTTGGTTTAAAAGCTCCACAAACTTTTTGGTACTTTTTTTTTTTTTACATTGTTTTGGATCTTTTGATGAACTGAAGATCAGAGGAGTGCTCACTGGCAGCTCATGTCTTGCTGACCACTGTGGCCCTCCTGCTCTGAATTCAGAATGTCAGATGAATTGCGTTTATATACCTCCACCCCTCATTTCTGTAATATTTACAGCAACATGGAAGTCAATTTTATTTTTGTGCAATAAAATATTTTTTAATGACTGAGGTTGGAGCCACTTTCTTAACCTGATGCAACTTTAGTGTTAATCCCTGGTTATTATCAGGCATAGTTTTGATTTTTGATGGGTTTTGGGTTGTTTTTTTATCCCCCTTGGAAATGAATGTGCCAAATTCAAATAGCCAGAGCTGGGTGGGGTGTTTTTTTCCCCATATATTGATTTTTTTTTTTTCTCCCTGCCCACATTCCTGGATCAAACTGGAGGTTTTGGAATGCTGACTGACTCGGGATTTCTGTGGCTCTTGGGCTGAAGTAAAGCAGAAACAGTGGAGGGAAGGTTTGGGGAGGACAGATAGCACCTTTCTAGCTGGCAAGTTGTGTTTATTGGATGCAGCCAGGGTGGGGGATCATCTGCTTTGGGCTGAGAGGACCACCCACCACCTGAGAGTGACTTTGTACATGTCCAGAAGGTGACAATCTGTGTTCAGAAAAGGGGGATCAGGGCTGTGAGCTGAACTTCTTCCATGAAGCTTGATTCTACAACATGTTTAGGACCTTTTCTTTGGCCAGATTTCTGTTGCTTTTCTTTACTCTTTTGGCATCATCTTCATGATAAATGCGTTTAAAAGATTCTTTTGCCTACCAGCTACTGAAACGAGGTAAGAGGCATCCATGCTGCTGATCCCCAGTATCCTGGCTCTTGCTACCAAGTGGAAGGTGGGCACAAAGTAGGCCAAGTGGCTGAACAGAAAAGACCAGGTGAAAATGCCGAAGAGGGGGTCCTTCAGAGGGGAGAAGTCAAGGAGAGGCTCTGAGCTTTCTTTTCGGGTTAGTGGGAGGGTTTTGGAGCTTCTCTTGGCCTTGGTGGTTGTTTCTAGCAAGCTGGTGTCCACATGGGGTTTCTTAAGACCTTCCAAAGCTGGTGTAGCTACTGGAGCAAGAACATCTCTGCCATGGGACATCATGAGTCCCTCTGTGGTGGGAGTGTCCTGTGCACTGTGAAGCTGTGTTTCCTGGGGAGTGGTTTCATCTGAGCATCCAGCAAGAGTTTCTGAATTCTTCTTTGCCACTAAAGACCCATGGTCTGGATTTTTAGCAGAGGAGCTTTGGGGTGACTGGGTGCTGATGGGCCTCAGCAGCATGCTGGAAGGCACGAGGTTTAACATGATGCCTCCAAAAATCAGGAGAGTACCTGAGGGAAGACAAATGATGCTTTTGTCTTGGCATGGGAAGGAGAAGCCAGAGGGAATTATTTTTCTAGAACAGGATATAGCTTAATTTGGACTAAGTCATAAGGAGGAAGTATCTTACAGCAGCTTTTGTTCCCATTTTTCTAGCTGGAAGTCGCTTTTTATGGAATGCACACACCAAACCCAGACTGGGATGCATACACCAAATACAGAGCTGGGGCTTGGGAGGTTTTTTTGTTTTGTTTTGTTTGCCTCATTAGAAATCCACTGCATGAGACAGACCTTCCAGTTGGCCTGGAAAAGTGTGGTGAAAGTAGGGATTGTCAGGGTTGGTTTTGGTTTCTCAGATCTCTGGCTTAACTTCAGTGACTGCTGAAGTGTTTTAGCATTAAGCAGACAATCCGTAACTATTCTAGAAGAGGCTGAGTCGTCCCGATTCTCAGTTTTATAAAGATCATAATCATAGAGTGGTTTGGGTTGGAAGGGACCTTAAAGCTCAGCCAGTGCCACCCCTGCCATGGTCAGGGACACCTCCCCCAGCCCAGGGTGCTCCAAGCCCCATCCAACCTTCAACACTGCCAGGGATGGGGCAGCCACAGCTTCTGGGGGCAGCCTGGGGCTCAGCACCCTCACACCAAACAATTTCTTCCTCATCTCCAACCTCAATCTCCCCTCCTCAAGTTTAAACCCATTTCCCCTCATCCTCTCCCTACCCCCCCCATGTCCAAAGCCCTCCCCCAGCTTTCTTGTAGCCCCTTCAGATATTGGAAGGTTGCTCTGAGCTCACCTGGGAGCCTCCTCTTCTCCAGACTGAACACCCCCAATCCCTCAGCCTGGCTTCCCAGGGAGGTGCTCAGCCCTCTGAGCATTTCAGTGGCTCTGCCCTGGACACATTCCTAGAGCTCTGTGTCCTTCTTGTGTTGGGGACTCCAGACCTGGACCCAGCACTCCAGAGTAAGATCCCCTTACCCTACCTTATCCTCAAACTCCCTCTTAGCACTGATGAGTTTGGGCAAAGGGGGGGGGAGATGCCCTCACCTTGCCAGCCATAAAACTCGATGAGAAGCTGAGTGAAAGGTGCAATCAGAAAGGTCATCCCCATCCCAGAGCGGGCAATGGCATTGGAGAAAGCCAAGCGTGTCCTGCAGCATTTAGCAACCATCACTGCAGCTGCCTGGTAAAGGCAGGAGAAGCCCATTCCTGGGGAAAAGGGAGAAATAAGATCTCCAGGACCAACAAAAGGGGTTGCTTCATAGCCTGAGTTCTTTAGGGATCTGAAGTCACACCCATCCCAAGCTCGGTGTTGCCATAGTAGAGCGCCTCTGCAGGGTTCCTGGGCTGGAAGTGGTAGAGGGGACAGAAAGATCTCATGAGTGGGATTTAATATCTTGGGTGGAGGGGGTCATTGAGGATGGGCATTTCTAGGGAGGGGTTTTAAAAGGCCAGAATTCATGTTGGGTCAGAGAAAAAGAGGCAGGTTAGTTAAGTTTAGCATGTTGAAGATGGTATTTTTCTCCTGAGCATGAAGCTCTGGGGTTTCACAGAATCCCAGACTGGTTTGGGTTGGAAGGGACTTTAAAGATCATTCAGTGGCAACTGCCATGGTCAGGGATACCTCCCACCAGCCCAGGGTGCTCCAAGCCCCATCCAACCCAGGCTGAGACATTGCCAGGGATGGGGCAGCCACAGCTTCTGGGGGCAACCTGGGCCAGGGGCTCAGCACCCTCACACCAAACAATTTCTTCCTCATCTCCAACCTCAATTTCCCCTCTCCCAGTTTAAAGCCATTTCCCTTCATCCCATCCCTCCAGGCCCTTGTCCCAAGTCCCTCCGCAGCTTTCCTGGAGCCCCTTCAGGCACTGGAAGGTGCTCTAAGGTCTTCACACCACATCTACACAAGCAGCTGCCTGCTTGAGCATCACAGGAGCTCCTTTTACTCATTTTGCCCAGGGAGGTCTCTGCCTGACCATGAGTCACTGGTTGCTCACCCAGGAGAAGTCCCATGGAAATGAAGAGGAAGGGGATGCTGGTGGCCTGGGTGCTCAGCAGGCAGCCCCCTCCCACCAGGACAGCCCCAATGATGGAGGTTGGTCGCTCCCCGAGCCTCCTGCAGGCCACGGACACCACTGGGGCTGGAAGGGAAAAGAAGGAGAAATTGTGAGCTGAAGGTACCAAATGATGCTCTGCAGGGCTTGGGGATGCGTATGTGTGAGTCATTGCATCTAGTGAGTGTCCTGGAAGGGGAGGAGAACACAGGAAATTTCTGTTGGGTTAATATTGAAGAGAGTGGCCAAGAGACCTTGTCTTGTCCCCTGGGAGCTCAGGGGGAGGAGTTGAAGCCCAGATGTCCTGAGCCTGCTTCTTAATGCACCCAACTCTCCATGACCAGGAATTATTCATCAACAGATTTGCTTGAAGGCCTTAACATTTCTGTTAAGGGTGAGGCTTTGCCCTGGGTGTGGGTGATAAACCTGCTCCAACACAGTGTCGTGTCCCAGTCCCCATCCTTTGCCTCTGCTCCTGACAAGACACCTGGGTAGGAGCTGTGTCCAGCTTGTGGGAGTCTGCAATGGCGATGGGATCTGCATAGCATCTTCAGTGCCCCATGGAGAGAACCTGGAGGTAGAAGTGCTGCCCAACCCTGCTAGATGCCAGCTCACCTCCTAGGAACCGCAGGGAGGACATGATGGAGCCAATCCAGCTGACTTGCTCAGAGGAACCTCCCATCTCCTCTTGGAAAACCACGAAGAAAATCCCAAAGGTCTTGAGCATCCCTATCACCAGGACATTGACCTGGATTGGGGAAGCGGGAGGAGGTGAGATGCCAAAGGGCTCAGGCAGGAGGTAAAAGCTTTTTTCTTCTGCTCTTCTTGGGTGAGGGATTTGTTGTGTTGGGGGAGAAACCAACATGGGACATGTTAACTGGTGGGGGGGGGGGCCAGGCTGGGCTAGGGTTTGTTAACAAGGCCCTCAAAAGAAAAAACTTCTGTGAAAATCGGCTTTTCTAAAGGAAAGGAACAGGCTCCCACCAGAGCCTGCCTCTTGTAGAGTTGGTTCTTTTGGTTTGGTTTTTTGTTTTTTTTTTTTTAATACTAAATAATAACCTAAAGGGATTGGAGCACTCTGAAGGGTCACAGGGAGCTGATGAGATGTTAGGAAGAGCATGGATGGACATTGGCCAGAGTGGTTTCCCCACTTGTCCTGCCATGGGGCCAAAGGACAGTTTGTGTCCTTAATTCTAACTCCCTCCCTTCTGACCAGCGGTGGGTGGTTAATGATCAGCAGGGAGTTCTTTGTCTGGAGAGGAAGCAGGGAAGGCTTCCCTAGGTGGGGGATGGTGTTGGCTCCATCACAGATGGAAAGGTGGTGAGTGGTGATGGAAAAGTGGTGTGGAGAATTCATAGAGTCACAGAATAGCCAAGGTTGGAAGGAACCTTAGAGATCATCTCCTCCAACCCCCCCATGGGCAGGGACACCTCTCATCCAGACAAGGATTCTCCAAGCACCATTCAGCCTGGCCCTGAACACCTCTAGGGAGGGGGCAGCCACAGCTTCTCTGAACAATCTGTTCCAGAGTCTCACCGCCCTCCTCCTGTAGAACTTCCTAAGATCCAGTCTGAACCTCTTCTCCTGTGCAGGCCAAGTGTTGGGTCCTGCACTTTGGCCACAACAACCCCATGGGGAGCTCCAGGTTGGGCACAGAGTGGCAGAAAGGGACCTGGGAGTCTGGACTGACAGGAAGCTGAAGAGGAGCCAGCAGTGTGCCCAGGTGGCCAAGAAGGCCAATGGCATCCTGGGCTGGCTCAGGAACAGCGTGGCCAGCAGGTCCAGGGAAGGGATTCTGCCCCTGTGCTCAGCTCTGGTGAGGCCACAGCTTGAGTCCTGTGTCCAGTTCTGGGCCCCTCAGCTCAGGAAGGAGATTGAGGTGCTGGAGCTGGTCCAGTGAAGAGCAAGGAGGCTGTGAAGGGATCCTGTGAGGAAGGGCTGAGGGAGCTGGGGGTGTTCAGTCTGGAGAAGAGGAGGCTCAGGGGAGACCTCATCACTCTCCACAACTCCCTGGAAGGACGGTGTAGCCGAGGAGGTGGGAAGGGGGGGAGGGGGAGGGGGGGGAGGGAGAGGTGGGGGAGGGGTCGGGCTCTTCTCCCAGGCAGCCATCAGTAAGACAAGAGGGCATGGGCTTAAGCTCTGCCAGGGGAGCTTTAGGTTGGATATTAGGAAGGAATTCTTCACAGAGAGGGTGATCAGGCATTGGAATGGGCTGCCCAGGAAGGGGGTGGATTCTCCATCTCTGGAGGTTTTTAAGAGACTGGATGTGGCACTCAGTGCCATGGGCTGGGAACCACGGGGGGAGTGGATCAAGGGTTGGAGTTGATCTCAGAGGTCCTTTACAACCTGGATGATTCTGTGATTCCTTCAGTTTAAATCAATTAATTAATTCACTAACATTAACTCATCCAAATTAGTGCCTTTAAGTGGGGTTGAGATTCCTGGTCCTCCTGGAAGAGCGTAACAGATGGGGTGTGAGCTGCTTGCACCCTATGCCACTTTTGGGGACACAGCTCAGCTCCCATCCTCTGCTGCCCCAAGGGATAACCCTTATGGACCATAAAAGACACCCTTTGGGGTCTGCTCCCTGGTGATGCTGTGCCTGAGTAGGGTAAAGCATCTTGTTCCGAGCCACCTTTTGGACCTGGGCTGCAGGTCAGACACCTTCATTGACACCAACTGAGATCTTTGCAGGTGATAGGGCAGGGGGCAGGGAAGGTGTGGGCTCTGCTCAGTGCTTGCTGAGCCAGGGGATGGCAAAGCACCACTGATTTTTGCCCTCTGCTCCCTGTCAGTCACACTCCAGACTTTCTGCCCTGTCTCCAGGAATGCTGAGGTCAGTTTGGTCTCTGCTTACCAGGAAGAAGTGCAGCACCACTCCCCATGCCCACTTTCCATCCACAGCTCCAACTCCTGGACTCTTCTTGGCAGGAGCCTCTTCCTCCTTCTTTTCCCCTAGCAATGAGAATTTCAGGACATGTTAACACCTTCTTCAGTTGCTGTTTCAATTTGCCTGCCCAAACTGCTCCCGTGGAAGCATCAGCTGCCTTGGAATCCTTTTGCTGTTCCTGGCCTTAAACTTGCAAAAGATTTCAAGGGTGGGTGATGCTTTTTACCAAACTTTTAGCCCTCAGCTGTAAACTTGCATATGACCAGTGCCTGCAGACCCTGTAGTCTCCTTTCTCCTTCCCACCACTTTGTTGTACTCATTTGAGCTTTAAGGAGTTTCATTTCACAAGCACCTTATTGCTGCGTTTGAGTGGAGAGCTGAGTTGTTTTATGCCCACAGCTGGCGTCACCACAGATCTGAACTCTTCCCTGTCCTCTGCTCGTCTCCCTTCCAACCTCACCCATCTGGCAGTGGCAGGATCCCGCCCGAGGGACAAATCCAAAATTTTCCTTACCCCCTTGCTGCTCCATGCCGGAAAGGCTCCTGGAGACAATCAGTGAAACGTCTTCATTTGCTCCAGGGACTGAATCCTCCGCTCTTGACTCAGCAGCCCAAATTCTGCTCCTTCATTCTCCTCTGGTGAGGGTGGTGGTGCCCCACAAGTCCCAGAAGGGGACACGGAGCCCGGAAAACGCTGGGACTGGGTGGAGGAAGCCCTTCCTCCTCCTGTCTGGAGGCAGAGCTTGGCTTGTGGGGCCCCAAGGCCAAGAGTCCCTCCCCTTCCCCAGCTGGGAGCAGGAAACTTTGGAGTTTTCAGAGCAGAAATCCTGGTGGGAAGGCAAGAGGAGGGGAAAGTTGGGAGTGTTCCATCTCCAGGCAAAGCCCGAGGTGGTCTTGCCGGAGCACTTGGGGCTGGAGGGAAGCAGAAGCTCAATCCCTGCCTTATATTCACCTGGGAAAATGCATCATTTTAGGAGAGAATAAGCTGAGAAGCTTCATGTTTTCCAGCTGAAGTGCTGAGCAGCTGGAGAGGAGCAGAGCTTGGGAGTTGGGCAGGGTTGGAGCTGGCTCCACGGAAATACAAACTCCCGGGTAAAGACAAGCTCCTGCTCTTCCTCCCCCTCTTCTCCTGTTTTCCTTGACCCCAGTCAGGTCGAGGGGTTCCTGAGGGTGGAGAAAAGGTGTTGAATCATGAAGGGTCCTGATACTGCTCTCCTCCTTTGGTGGAGGAGACAATGCTCTGCCGTGCTGTGGGAGCCCAGGACAGAGAGGTGTGTGTGCGTATAAATATAATGGTGGCTTAATTATTCCTTATTAATTTCCCACACCACACTTTCTAAAAATTCCTTGTTTATAAATACTTCATCCTGACAACTTGAATGTTCAGAGCTTTTTATTACATGAAATGGTTCATCATAGAATATTCTAGCAGAATAATGCAACATTTAACCATTCATAATCCATGCTGTGGAAGAGCTTTCCCACTAATGGACCTTGTAGTACATCTATTAAGCTTTTATTCAAGTGTTACGGCTTTTGCAGCAAGGTTTAAGGACAGGAAGGGCAGGCATTGTGCTGGTGGCAGCAGCTGTACTGGGAGCTATGGGATTTCCTGGAGGAAACACTGGAGGTTGAGTTGCTCCCAGCTTCATGGGCTGTCAAAAAGAGGGGAGAACACAGCCCCCTGCCCCTGCCACAGAGGTTGGGACACACCAGTGGGGCACATTCAGTGGTGTTTCACATGCAGTTGACTTGTGGAGCTGCTCCTGGTAGTAAAATCAAAGCAGTGTGACTTCTTTTCTCTCTGCCCCAGCCGAATCAGTCAGCTCATGCTCGGCTGGGAAGTTCCCCCTCCTGCCAGCTCCAGTCTGGCACCTTACACACAGGAAGAGTTGGAGTGGAGGTGATTGTTGAGGGGAAAACCTTTCAGCGGAACTGTACTCCCTGCACCATTTCAGCTGCTGGGCTCTGGAGAAAGGGAGGTTGGGATCTGTGAGGATGGTGCCAGCTCAGTCAGGTTTGAACTTTGGTCTAAGGTGTAGTGCGTAACTCTAGCACAGAACGTTTAACTAGGGGAGGCTAAATATTTCCCAGGAGAAATCTTCCTGACCGTCCATTTTCTGCTTTTCTCTATGGAAGAAAGGGTTGGGAGAAGTTAACTCACCTGGTTTAGACACAGGCAACAGTTTTCACAGCAGGAGCAAAGAGAAGGTATCTTTTTTGCAGGTCATTTATTGATTTCTCCAACAATAAAGCCACACATAAACACACGTACACCTTGTAGTATCTGATCATTACATGAGCTTAGGGAGTGACCCACATCATTCATCCTCAGCAGCACAAGTGCTAAAATGTGAGTTGGAGACCCCCGAAAGCTGCAGAGGGGCTGTTAAGTGGAGAGGGAGAGCCTTCAGCTCAGATTTGTGCTACAAGCACATTCTGCACTGTGGAGGAGAGAGGTTGTCCAGTGAGAAGGAGCTGGGCTGGAGGTGGAAGCAGAGCACTGGGCAGGTTCCTGAGGGTCAGGATGCCAGCTTGTGCACTGCTACAGTGATGCTGTCGTGCTTCTGGATCATGATATTCCTAGAACAAGAGAAGTGCTGAAGTAGTTGACAGGCCAGGGTGAAGTCTATGCCCACCCACGCCGAGTGGGTGCAGCATGGGCTTTATTAGCTGTGAGGGTTCTGAGTGTGGAAGAAGTAGAGAGTAACCACCCACCACCCCCTGAGAAGTTTCCTCCTGCTTTTACAGCTGTCTCCTTGAGGTCCTGCTCATCCAATGAATTCACAAGGTAGAGCAAGGACTACCTTCCCCTCAGGGCTTCAGAGCTGGGGCATCACAGAATTTTAGGGGTTAGAAGGGACCTCTGGAGATCATCCAGTCCAACTCCCCTGCTCAAGCAGGTTCACCCAGAGCAGGTTGCACAGGATGGCATCCAGGTGTGTTCTGAATGTCTGTAGAGATAAAGACTCCACCACAACTCTGGGCAGCCTGTTGCCAGTGTTCTGTCAGCATCAAAAGTTCTTCCTCATGTTTAGATGGAACCTCCTATGTTCAAGCTTGTGCCTGCTGCCCCTTGTCCTGTCACTGGGCACCACTGAGAAGAGTCTGTCCCCATCCTCCTGATATCTGTCCTGGAGACATTTATAAGCACTGATAAGATCCCCTCTCAATTTTCTTCTCCCTAGGCTGTCTCATCTGTGTCCCCAGGTGTCTCATCTTTTCCCCATCAGAGATGCTCCCATCCCCTCAGAATCTCTGTAGCCCTTTGCTGCACTCTCTCCAGTAGCTCCTTGTCCGTCTTGTACTGCGGGGGGCAGAATGGACACAGCTCTCCAGATCTGACCTCACCAGAGCAGATCCTCCCTTGCCCTGCTGGCCACACTCTTCTTGATGCCCCCCAGGATGCCAGTGGCCTTGGCCACCAGGAAACTTTGCTGTCTCATGGCCATCAATTCCTCCACACCTGCCAGGTTAACTGACAAGGAGGAGAGCTGCTGTGGGGATCTGACAGGGCCCCAGGGTTGGAGAAAAGACAGAGGGGAAAATTATCCCCCCTCCAGCCTAGGCTGCAATCTCACCCGCTGTCTGACTCCAGGCACACCACGAGGGTATCCGTTGGGTCAGATGTGAGCTTGGCTGCCTGCTGGGCCAGAACAGAGATGACCCCAGCATGTTCATCCGAGAGGGTTCCTCTGCCTGCAAGAGGGGAGAGGTGTTGGCTGAAGCCACCCCTGCTGTGACACTGCTTGGGGTATAGCTGCCTCCAGCCCCAGGGGCTGCTCTCCACTCTCCCCTGTGGACTGATGCAGTTTCTCCTTTCATTTTTAACTCTCAAACCACCAAAAAGTCTGAATGTAAGGACAAGCTTGATCTAGTGCGTGGGGGAAGCAGAGTGCTGGGGCCAGGAGGGGAAACAGAGGGACGTTAGGGACCCCACTGGAGCAGTCTGGGGGAGTGGGGGGGAGGCAGCATTGGGGCAAAGCCAACTGCTTGGGGGAGCCCTCTGTGAGACAGGACACAGTGCCCCCGGACTCGGAGGACTCCCAGAGGGCAGGGCCGACTGTCCCTGACCCCCCTAAGGACCTCTAAGGATTGCCGAGTCCTTAGAGGGGCTGGGCAGGGTCTGCTGCCCCACCACCACCACCACGGAGGTCTCCGGTGGGGCCGGGCCCGGTGCCCCCCCCAACCCCGGTTACTTACAGCCCAAGTTGAGCCCCTGCGAGTCGGTGCACAGGACGCCTACCACGGCCGGGCTCTTCATGCTGCCATAAGGGGAGAGAACGGCGGTAACGGCGGTCAGCGCCGGAAAGGCCCCGGACACCCCCCCGGCCAGGCCTCAGGCGGCCCCGGACCCACCCGCCAGACCTCGGGCCGGCCTCAGCCAGCCCCTCGCTCCCCCCCCCCCGGCGGGGCATGGCCAACCCCGACCCCTTTTCCTCTCCTCCATGGTCCCTACGTGTCCTCCAGGTGCTGCTCCAGGGTCCCCTCCATGCCGCTGGACCCCGTAACCCCCACTTCCGCCTTTCACGCCCGCTCCTGGCAGCGGCTTCACTCACGTGACGCACGGGGCGACGATGGCTCCGCCCAGCCCAGCAAAGCCGCGACTCCCGAACTTCTCCCCTCCCCTTCCGTCCCCACGCGTGCTCCGTGCCCTGATCTGGGGGTGTGGGTGGAAGGGAGTTAGCTGCAAACTCAGCCCCTGCAGCACCCAGACCAGCCCTCCCCGGGGGCCGTTTCCTTGCGGAGCAAATGCCAAAATTGTGTTTTATTTTGGTTTGGTTTTTTTCTCCATTTTTATACTCCTGAGTGTGTTCGTTGCACTGCTTGGGATTTGCCTGGCAAAATGAAATTCAAGCAGTGTTTTAATGGCTGTGACTCCACACACACCCTCCCCAGCCAAATCATCCTATTGGAAATGGACCAAGGCAGGGACAGGGGGATACGAGGATAGAGGGAGGTGAGGACATGGGGACCTGGGCTGGAGTCAATTGCAGCAAGAAGGGCAACACCGGACAGCTGTAGCATTCCCAAGCTGCAGTGAGATGTGAGTGATGCTCAGCACAGTTCTCTTCCTAGAAGCCTCCCCCCAAACCAGCTCCACCACCAGCACTAAGGACAAGGGAACTGTGTTTGTTGAAATGACCAGCTGCATCAGCATCATCTGCTTCAGCTTTAGCTTCTACCTTAGCTTTCTCTGCTTCTAGTCTCGCTTTCTCTATTTCCAATTTTGCTCTTTCTTCGCCTATCTTTGCCATTTCTGCCTCCCTATCCTTTTCCTTTCTCTCCGTTGCCCTTGTGTAACATGGATGGCTAGTCCCTTCAGGATTGTCTCCCAGGTTTTCGCTGCTTGCTCTGTTCTCTCTCTTCTTCACCCTTTTCCCCTTCTCCTGCGGGGCTTTCTCTTCGTCTTTGTCTCCCCCTACCGGCTTTTGCGGAACACTTATCAATTCTTCTCTTTTCTAGCTTCCCAATTCTGCGGAGCTACTGCTGCTTTCCTGTTTTGACATTGGCAGCGGTACTCCACATCCGGACACGAGAGGATGATATTCTTGGAGGCTAATGGTACTTTCCGCTTCACTATTTTTTTCTTTCAACTTAAGGCATCGTTTCCCTACACTAAAAGCATCACAACAGCTTTCCTAATCTTCACAGTTTTTCTGATCCAGTTCTAGGGCTAAAACAAAGGGATCTTGAGATGATACATTTGTTCCATAATCCTTTTGCCATTCCGGCTTATCCCTTAAGGTGAAAAACATGTCTGCATTTATTATTCATCCCACTTTTCTCTTCTACGGAGAAACAGCATAAATTGTAGGATGGTATTATAATTTAAGCTTCCCTCCGGTGGCCACCTGCCCCCATCATCTAGTTTATACAGCAGCCACCAATATCTTGACAATATTTCACAAGCACCTTTTTCTTTCCTTATATTCCCTCCCGGAATTCCACAGAACTCTTTCCAATGCTTTAAAATGCATCCCAAGGGGGTTTTGGCATTAATTTCCTTACTCTGTTCAGTCCCCATTATGCCTACTCCAGAGGTTACAACCTTTCTGGATTACCAAATTGTAGAGAGAACCACAAGTCCTCAGGTGTCGCCGATAATGAACTGGGAGATTAGGCCCAGCTGTGCCCAATAATTAGGGCCTGCCCCAGCCGGAAATGGGCGGGGCTGAAGGGCAAAATAAAAGGCATGCTCCCAGAAGCAGAAGAATACAAGAGATGAAGACGCCTGAGGAGAGGGACTGTGAGAGAGCTCCTGAAGAAGAGCCGTGTCCCCGTGAGAGAAAGGCTCGCCGTAACACCAAATTCTATTCAGATTTCAGCAACTTACAATTTCGACATCTTACTCAACTTATTCTAGCATTCAAGCGCACTTATTTTGTTTTAACAATCCACATTAACACCAATTGCTTCGTCCGTCTCTGGCCGTCCCCCTAGCGAGTGACATGGAAAAGCAAATCGGGACTCCGCACTCTCTTTGCAATTAAATTGCCTCTCAATCACTCACTTTCAGACATACATAAGCACTTTCCGTCAGAACTTTGCACAGGTAAAATTTTACAAAGAACCTTACACGTTGCTTTACCGCCTACGGTCACAAGATGCCGCTATAAACCACGAATACCTGCCGGTGTTGCTGCAAAAGATTCCCCGCAATCCCCCCGAAGATAAAGCTATAAAAGTTTTTCGGTAGGGACGCGTCATCACTCAAATTCTTAGATTACGTACAAGAAATACAACAGAATAGCATAATCATCAATCACCATATGATCATATGAGCCACAGCATTACCAACACTACACAACACAGAGAGTGCACCTTCCCACTGCTGTGAATGAACTTCAATTCTCCTGGGGACCTGAACACCGGAGAGGGACGAACCCAGAGCTAGACTGGACTCCAATCCGTCAGCCTGGGGGAGTCCCCCGCGTCCCTGTAAATCCTGGGGGACTAGAACCCACGCAACTCCTAAGGGATTCGAACACCTATAAATCCTGTGAGGACTCGAACCTCCCTTTCCTTGGAGGCCTCAAAACCCAAATATATATATATAATAAGCACCTTTTCAGCATGAGGAAGGTCTGGTGTCCATCGGCGCGTAGGAGCCAAAGGAGTAGGGGAGACTTATCCGACAGAATTCGTCCGGGGGGGGGGGTGGTCCCAAAAGCCTCCCCGAGTCCCCCCGGATCACGGTACGATGGAGTCCAGTCCTGCCTCGGTCGCCAAGTTGAAGCCCAAAAAGGCCAAGCAAATCTGTCTAGAGACAGAGTATTAAGCCTTTAAACGGTAAAAAGTATTTATTTGAGGATCCGGGGAACTCCCAGAGCTCACTGGAAAATAGAGTTCCAAGGGTTAAGGGAAAGGATTGGGGTATTTATACAGTGAAAGGACAAGTTGCAACATCGTTACATTCTCAATTCTTGCTGACCTCATTTTATTGTTACAAGGCGTTATCAGACCCAAGCCATAACTTCTTATCTGTTGGTGCTGATATCTATATGTTCTTCTTGTGCAGATATTCACATACTTTAGTGCCCAGCTGGCGCCTAAATGACCTTGGCAGTGTCTTGTTTTAAGAACAAGGCTTACACTTCTAATTATCTCCGAGACAGAAGTTTAGGACCTTGCATTTGGTTACATTGTTCTAGTGGAAAATGACATGTCTTAACTGCTTTGTTCACTTCTTTCTCAGCTTAACCCTAAATCTTAGTTGTTATGAATACAAATTCATTAACATACACTACAAGTTTTAATTCTACATAAAGTAAATTCACACAAACAGCTTGGCCTGATCTCCTCTCCTTACAGGAGTTAATTCTGTGAGGATTTTTCTCTTTTTCATCTAGTAACACCCCTCCCCTCCCTGACGAAGAAAGGAGAGAAAATAAGGGAGAGAGTCTTATCGGTTGGAAACTAACTACACAACTGTAATGTAAAAGTAATGATAAAAAGGAAAAGACACTAAATATAGAAAAGTATACAGGAAAATTGATACCATGTCCCTCCCCCCCCCCCCAATAACTCAGGTCACCACGGAGGCTGCAGAGCGGCCCTGGGAAAGTCCAGCCTGGACTCAGCAGTGGTCGGGAGCTGGAGGCAGGAACACACAGATTCAGGTTGGGATGGATCAGGACCACAGGCAGAGCAACGGATGGAATAGTCCCAGGATGCTAAAGTAAACAGGGACAGGAGAAGAAGAGGAAGCGGGAAGGGGTGGGAAAAACGGGTTTGACCCCCATGATCCCTCAAATTTATATATGTATGGGACGGAATACTCTCTTTGGTCATTCATATTTTCTGCTCCTCCCTAAAGGAGCGTGTAACCTTTTTACTCCTTTTCTCTTATCAGAGCTCAAAATGTTCTTCAGAACCGAGCAGTGTCCTTGGTTCTGCACACCAGTCTCTAGTAGTAACTGTAAACATTGAGTGTTATCAGACCCAGAAGCAGGCACTGATATAGAAACTTGCTGAAACTTTCAGCAAGTGCAGCTGCTTACAAGAGTCTGAGCTGAAAGCAAAAATACAAGACAGAAAATTACCTTTACCTTGGCCCAGACCAGTAAGAGAGACTCTGCGTTTTTTCCCCAAGAGATGACCAGAGAGCTCCTCTGACCCAAGTGATAGAGAAAGGGGAGGTCAGAGTAGTTTGGTTCTTGTCTGCACTCTGAGCAATTCATTGCTCAACCCGCTCAGTTCTTGTGGAACAGACACAAGGACTGAGATCTACTCAGCACGCCCTTTTCTTCCTCGATTTCCACCTGCAGGGAAATGCATCCTGCAAGAGCGGCTGCTTTCAGGAGGAAGAAGGAAGGGAGTGAGGAGCAGGGGATCATCCAGATTATTTCAGCTCTGTTCCAATAGATTTTGCTTGCACTTTTATTTTTTTAGGCTACACAGAGCTACATTTTTTCACTTTTTTTTAAGATGTTTTATACCTGCTCTTGTTGTTTCTGTAGTTTTAAGATGGTCTTCGGGTAAGGTTTTCACCTTTTAAAATAGGATTGTATTTATATTCTAGATGTTATCTTTTAACAGAACTTCATCGGATGTTATGTTACCTTATTACATATCTATACATATTTATAGATTTTATACCTATGTATACAGATTCTATATAGCACCTATATTAGGTACTCTTTTTACATATTTATACCTATTAATAGATACACATAAATATCTGTTGGGATAGATTTTAGATACTATTTCTAAGATTAAGGGGGGGTTAATTTTTCTATAGATACTTAAAAATTTTTTAGATGTTAATTTTAAAATGTTCTGGAACTCCATCTCCTGAAGCAGCAGTCTGGGTTCAACTGTATTTCTGTTCATAGGGACAGGCTGGGATTTGGTTTAGCTCGAGCATGTTCTGTTGTACTCTGTTACGAATCAAGAAATTAAACTTTTAACTTATAGGAGTGTTGTCTCTTTTTTTCTCTGTTTTAAATTTCAGATGATGGAGTATCATTGTTTCAAAAAATCGTTCACTATTTTATTAGTTTTTTTGGTGGCAAATCTATCAAGAAACAAGCATGATTTTTCTCTGGAAAAAAGGCATAAGCCCAGAAGTTTCCAGAGCCATCCAAGAGAGACAACTTTTGTGGAAGGGCAGAAAAAATATCCAAGAAATTCCTTGTCGCCTACATCCAGTCAGAATATAGAGCAGAACACAGGGCACAGTTTAAGAGGGTAGACATGTGAATAGCTGGTGGGCTTTTTTGGCTTTGGAGTTTGTTGTTGTGTTTTTTGTTTTTTTTCTTTGTTTTGTTTTTGTTCACCCCCTGCTTTCGGCACAGTCACCTCCCCTGGCCAGGGGTCCTCCATGGCTGCAGATCTCTCTGCTCCAGTATTGCTCTCTCCCCCTTTCTCCTCTGGACACTCTCTCTACAAAAGTCCTGTCACACCAACGCACCAAAGCTTGGAATGAAAACAGAGCAAGTGGCACAAGAAAATTTAAAGCAGATTTGATGGCTGCAGTTTCTCACCTTCACACTAAGCATTCCACTGGCAGTAAACACTTCCCACAACAAAGTCACCTAAATACCATGTTACTAACATTCTCTATCCTAATAAAAGTTTCTGCAAAAATCTTCTTAGTAGACTAAATGTCATCAGTCTCATAAATGGTCTCATGTAAACGGACACAATGGATTTTCATTAACATTTACTAAGGGACAGGAACAAACAGAGGGGGAACATTTCTCAGAAACAATTTCTTCTCATCTTGCTCCTGAGCTTGTAAAGACAGCTTCCAAAGACATAGATCCTCCTAAGCTCACAACTGTTGCCTATAATTTCCGTCATGTTTTCTCATTGGTATCTAATTGAAGTCAGAAAACCTCATCTGGTATTTAGTTGAAAAGTCAACTGCCTCTGCTTCACACTAGAAGGGAAGGGATGCCCAGGTTTTCTACATGTTCCTGTTTATACAACGAAAGAGCTACCGCTATCTACAAATTCCTCCTTAATGATATCCAGAGAAAACCACAGCTGTAGCTCTGAAAAAAAGAATTCCTCAACACTCAAGCTAGCAGTCCTCCAGGTCTGAAAGTTAATGCTGAAAGTTGTATACTCCTATATAGAGAAATGATACAACCAAGAACAACAGAAAAACACTCGGCATGTTGGCCTGTTACTATTAGAGCATTTTTGTTCTATTTCTTGTAAATTATTCCGTAATTTTCCCATTTGTGTAATTTTCAATTTGATTCCTGCTGGTCAGATAAGAGTAGAGGAGTTTTTACATCTCATAAGTATGTTCCTTGGCATTTTAACACATCCTATCCTTAAAATACAAAGCTTTTTGTTAATTGTTCTTGATGTGTTTGGTTGTTAGGAACTCACACTCAGTGAAAAACAGGACGGCAAAGTATCTACTTGATACTGCGTATTCCAGCAGTAATAGAAGGCTGATATCCTGTGTTAGGGTACGACCTTTGATAACCATTTCACTTTGCCATCTGTAGTTATCAAAAAACGAAGCTAAAAATCACAGAATCACAGAGTGTTTTAGGCTGAAAAAATTTCCATCATCCACTCCAACCTTTGGCCGTAAGGTAACTACTAAACAAGGACCAGGTCCAAACACCTCTTATATACCTCCGGGGATGGTGACTCCACCGATGCCCTGGGTGGTGTGAGACAATACTATATAATCCATAGATTAATAGAAAGCAGATATACTCAGAGCAAAACTTTCAGTTTGATGTGTAAAAACACATTTCATATATTTTGTTTTTCAGCAAAGCACATTACATATGTGCATTACATAAGCACATGCAGCACATTAAAGCATCTCCAGCCCTTTGTGTAGTACAAAACCATGTATTTTTTATGGCTTTCCCCATTCATATAAATTCTCTCCAGACTGATAAGAGTACTATGCTATTTATTTGTTTGGGGGGCAAGGAGGAAGATTAAACACGTTTAACTCTTCCTGTTCTTAATAGTTACTCTGTAGCAAAATTTGTTGCTGATCACCATAGTCTGTTAATATTTACTTTCCTGCTCAGCTTTTATTCGGAGTGAAGAAATCGTTGCAATCCCACTATGGATTTTTTCTACAGTTTCTAAAAAGGCTGTCACAGAGTCGATGCTGTGTAATAAGGGTGTTCAGAAATTAGCAGGGTAGGTTCGAACCAGATGAAAATGTCTCTGCCAGTGTCTCTGAAGGAAGCAGAGCTGGGAAAGGTTTGTGGTAGTTGTCCAGGCTGGTGGCTTTTGGTCAGCCTGGACAGTAGCTGCAGCTTCTGGTTACCCTCAGTACCCCAGTGAAATAATCATCTGGGGAGTTGCTACAGGTAGAGCTACTTAAAACATTCTTTTGACATGAAAAGGCTTAAGGCAATAAATCACCATGATCCCAAGGAAAAAACCATCCTTTGTAGAGCTTCCTCTGCCCTTCAAATACAGGCATGAAAACAGCCTGGGGGGGGGGGGAGGGTTGTGTCAGAAATATCTGGAAATAATCTTCTTATCAAGTCAATTTTTATATTCTGGTACTGCTCTCTGTTGGAGCAAATGAAGCTGAGTTGTGCCCAAGAGATAAACAAGACACAATTTGTCCGTCTCCCTGTTTCTGACTCCTGTGTGCCATTGGCTGGCAGGACACCACAAGTGTGCCCTAGGGTGGTTTGGGTGATTGGTATTATGGGTTGGAATAAGCTCACAGTGCTCTGCACAGTATTGTGTTTACATTGCAAAACAAATACTTACGGGGTCTTGTTTTTTTTTTAAATTTCTTAATTTGCCATGTTGCTGCATCTTTACACTGAAGAACATGGACTTAAGAATACCTGGTCGTCTATGAACAAAAATTTGGTGACGTTTCTTTTTACTCGTGGGCATGCTTTGGACTTACGAAAACGGTGGTGTGATACAGTGTGAGGGCCACCTCCAGCCCATCTTCCATCTTTGTCCCACTTTCCTTCTGAGACATCACTGTGGGGAAGCAATATATGGCACTTACTCACCTGAATAAGAGCTGTTGACTTTCTGATGGAACGCTGGATTTCTTATTTTTATTAATAATCTCTGTCGTTGAGCCTTTCTAACTTCTTAGAAAACTGGGAGAAACCTCTTCTTTGGCAACCGTGAACTTTTTTGAGTCTGGCTGGAAAGTGTCTTTTTTCAATGCTTAATTTCCAAAAGTAATTATGGCTGATAAGAACAATAGAAATAAGATTTTTTTGCATCTATAGTGACTCCCTTTTTTTTTTTGTTTTTTTTTTTCTTTTCAGTTTTTTCCTATGAAAATGATACCTGATGGATCTGATAAAAATGTTGAGGAATAAGAGCTTACCCAGTTGTCTATCTCAATAGGGATCTCTTCGGGTGTGTATTCTTTGTCTTGGCATTGTTATTGCACAGGGGAAGACTCGGAGGTCTAGCATAAAACTGTCATGGGGTGAAGTTGAAATGCTTACAGAGCCATTGTCTGTGTCAGTGTGACTATTCAGATGGATTGCACTGAGAATGGAGGCAGAAGAAAAGGCACTTGATTCCCCTCATTCTGAATAGGTCTGATGAAGAGGCATGTAGGGCGCTTATTTCAAGCTAGCAGGACTGAATGTCATGCAGGGTAATTGAATGATACAAATCTCTTATTCCTCTTCATTCTCTGTGTTTCCGTTTTCCCAGTCACCTGTCAGTTATTTGATGTCCTTGGATTGTGCAGGCTTGAGCAGAGAACACTGAAGCAGGGAGGTTGGTGCAAGTCCTGATGCTGTTACTGGTTAGCTGGGTTTTGAGTAATTCATTGTTGTTACTCAGTCTGTCTTCTCTAAACAGGTTAAAAAGTTTATCACCATTGTGACGTGCTTAGCTTTCTAGAGGTGAGATGATGGAGTAAATTATTTTTTTCTTCTGCTATGCCTTTTTTAACTTTTCAGGCCCTGTAGCTCCTGTTTTTATGATCCCTATTTTCTGCACGAGGATCCACCATGTATCCTATGCTATACAACGCATCTCCATGTGGAAATGGCTAAAGCTGCATCTTGTGGGCACGGACTTAAGGTAAAACTCCATTTTTTAACTTATATCAATAGCAGAAATAAGAGCAGATTAACAGGGAAGTGCTACCTGAGCCTGAGTGATGTGGTGGGGAAGAACAAGAAAATATAAGTTTGGAAATGGTGCCTGTTGATGTGAGACAGGATCAAAGATGGAGAGATTAAAAGCTTCAAGTCTCCCCACCAGCCCTTAAAGAGTATAGAAGAATAAAATGAATATATTACTGAAGCCCCATCTCTCTGTTCAGAGCACAGCAATGGACAGAGGAAACACAGGATGCACTGTTTTCATGCACAGAAAAATAAGAGAGGTGTCAGAGCAGAAGAGCTTCACTTTTCAGAGGGTGTCTTACATCCTTAGATAGAGTAATTTTCTGTAAGAGTAAGAAATGGCTCTAGATACTCTAGAAAAAATACAAGAGAGAACTGGACACCAGTGCAGAAAATCAAATATTTATCTTTCGTTAAGAAGGAAACAGGTGTGGAGCCCCTGTGCTGCAGGACACATGGTCTTCTGAGAGTCTCTGCCTCTTCTCACTTGCAAAGAGGCAGCCTCATTGCTTTACCCACTGATGACGTTACTGCAGATGCATCTATCATTTGAAGCCTTTGTTTTCCTCTCCCCTGTGCAGAAGAATTCAGGTACCCAAGTCTCCTGGTACAACTTCTCAGGAAAAACCTTTAATTTATAACTCTGAACTTCTGTGCTGCCTATTTTTTTTTTAGTAAGGAGTTAATAATCTTAATGTCAGTGAATCACACAGCTTGATGAGAAAGTCACAGAGAGGCCCCGGAGAAATATTCAGGTGTTTCTTAAAAAATCCTGGGGAATTTTTTTATTCTTTCCTCTTGGCTTCTGTAAAAAGCACACACTACACTTAAGTAACCAGTGAAATTTTCCTTCTGATTGGAACAGTTAACAATTAACGCATCTTCTGACTTATAAGAGCTGCGGGTGTAAAGAAGACGCTGTGTCAGGAGAGAGGGACTCAGCTGAGAGCATCCCAGGTGATGTCACCTATTGCCCTCTCCAGAGTATACAGCTTCAAACCCCCCTTTGTATCACAGTGTGAGGAGCCTGCATCATTGGCTTGGTGCTTACCAGGCCAGACTGCGGTCACCAGGAGGCCCATGTTGGTGGAAGGATGTCTCAGCCCCAGAGAACTGGCTGCTCATCTTTTTACTAGAAGCAATTTCATCACTCTGCCCTCCCTCCCCTGGTTTCTGGTTCAGATTAACTTAGAGACAAAGTATTGCTCCTGACAACTTTCTGGACTGTGATTGTGGCCAAAGAAAACTCAGTGACAGTGTTATATTCTACAGTAATAAACGATGTGGTGCTTTCTCGTAGCAATAAAACCTCACACAGCTAGCAGCCTGTTGGTTCTGAGGTTCCCTGCAACAGTGAGAAAGAAAATGAAGCGTAGCTATTGCAAAAAATTATGTGTGTTAAATAACATTCACAGCAAGACGTTGAGACTATAAGGAACAATATTTCTCATTGATAACAGGATATTTAAAAAGAGAATTGTTACTTTTGCTATGCTTGAATATTGATCAGCAAACGACAGATCTTCTTGAAGCCTCTCTCCAGGTATTGGTCCTCTTCCTGGCTCCAACGTTCTCTGCTTTTAGTCCTGTGGCAACAAACTGTGGTGTTAAAAACTCAGCAAAGAAAACCGTTGGTTTGGAGTTTGCCTTTGGTCCATCATAGCCTGAGCTTGTTAGGAATAAAGCTAAACTCCTAAGTTCCTATTTCTTGCATATTTATATAGGAAGATTGATAAATATGTGGAACTTAGGTGATACCTCTTGTGAGGTTTTTATTATGAAGTTTTATTTAATCACTCTATTAGAATTTTTTTCATTAAATATGTATATTACTTTTGGCCCACTTAAAGACCTTTGCCACCAAACACTGCAGACGAGTGATGAGTATATTAGAAAGAAAATCTGGATGTGATTTGAGATGAATATTTTGGTTGGATTTCATGTGGTTTGCAAATGCTTTGAATGCGAAAACTTCCATGAATGGAATAACATAAATCCTATAAGAGCTTTCAAATTTATACAAAATTGGTTAATATGGGAGTTTCCGGTACTGCTGGTAAGTTCATTTTATGCTTTGATACATTAACTGCAATGGAGCTTTTTTCCAGCGTCCTTTTTTCCTGTATATTTTATGGAGGATGTTTTTTTTCTATTCATTCCTGTGGTAAGGTTCTGTTTGCATTGCTCTCTTCTGCTAATTTCTTTTATAAAAAATAAGTTGCAATCCCTTTTTTCCAAGTGACATTCTTCACTGAAAACCCGATCTGATCCTGTTTACTCCCAGAATCAAGTTTCCTTATTCCCCTGATGATGGCATTTTACAAACTGATCAAGTTCCAACCTGAGTGATGGCATTTCCCATTCCCCTGATGATGGCATTTTACAAACTGATCAAGTCCCAACCTGAGTATATGGTCTTCACTGTGGTAAAGGCAGCTAAGGGTTTTATTTCAGATATCATCTGGCTCCACAAAGCTGAGTACCCAAGGGGTATATATTGAAGTCTTGTTGACTTGAATGGGATGAGGAGCTTTCTCTGGAGATGTTCTGGAGAGGAAGGCAGATAAGTGGCACTGGAAGAAAGAAATTGGTTTTCTGATGGCAAGTATTTTGATTACCTTTATTCTTATAAAGGCTCAGTTCTAGCTTCAAGGAAGTTTTGGGTACGGTGAGTAATCTAATCAGGCTAAAGCTTGTGTTCCCAGAAGGAGAACCCTAATCCATTACGCCTCTCTGCCATCCTAAAACTTCACTTTCCTTTTCAATCCTCCTTACTTCACGAAACCGAAGGATTTTTCTTTGTCCACTTGTCATGTTAGGTCCTCGGTCTCTTTTCCTTCTCATTTTTTTCTTTTCCTCTAGTTTGCGTTGCACTTTTTTTATCTTTTATCTTCAAATATGCCTTTTATCTCCAGTCCTTAGAGACTCCCTGTTGGAAGAAGAAAATATTTGATGTATTACGTTTTTCGTTGCTGATCTAGAAATTTGTTCTTGTTAGAATGGGGACTTACAGATTACTATATCGTTAACGGGATTATTCTGCAGGTCTAAAATGGCAACTCATTTTCTTTCCATATATTTTTTCCTCTTGTATTCCATGATGTATATATCTCTGCTCCCATTCAGTGTTGGAGGATTTCTCCAACCAAAGGGCTGGCCAAAGGGCTTCTGCAATACTATGAAGGCTATTTAAATGAAATCATGCTGTGCTTATGCAGTTCTTTATGGTGAAGCATAAACCATCTTCTCTGGATGGAATGCACATTCTTTTATGTCTGGCTTCAAATGTCAAAAATGCATGGGATAAAAAGGAGGAAATAAAAATCACATGGAAAGGAATTAGAATTAGATGATAATGAAATACTATTCTTATTAGGGGGTGGGTGTTCAAAGGAATTGTGAATCCAGCTTCTATGGATCAGGAATGGGTCTGTGTTTGAGAATATCTAACCTGGAGAACCTTTAGGTTATCCTACCTAACCCAAGATGTTAGTAATTTATTTACTGTACATAAATAGCTCTTTTCCTTCATAAGCACTGGTGCCAGCACCTGCCTGTGCTTCCCTCTCCAGTTAGCAGAGGGTAGGAGGAAAAGCTCGGAGGAAGATTGATCCGAAAAGGAAGTACTAAACAGTTTCGGTGTTACTGGTAGGGAACAGAGATCCATCTGCCAGCAAGGGCTTGTGAAAACTTGAGAATATGCCATGCATTTGTAACGTCGTCAGCTTGCGCTGGATAAGAACTTTTTCACTGTCAGTGCACCCTGTGAGATGGCAAAGAACAATTAAAAATGGGAAAATATTTAGCTAAAGACTGCAAGAAAGAAAATGGCTTAGAGCTTCAGGAAAAGACTGCAGCAACGTCTTGTCCAAAGTTGACTGCTGCCCTCCAGTGTTTGTTTCTCATAAGCCACTGGGAGAAGGTTCCTAAAAGAGGCAACTCCTCTTGCCTCCCTCTGTCTGTTCCCAACAACTGACCGTTTTGGGCTGGGAGGTCTTTTGTGTTTTTAAGGGGAAGTCTTTCTCTGGACTTCTGGTAAAAATAATTTCTCAGCTCCAGTAACACTCGCAGAGCTGTAAAACTTCTGTACATAGTTCAGTGATAAATAAATATCTTAATGATTTCTTACCAAAAATTTAACTCTCAAATTAATGTTCAGCCTAGAAATTTCCAGACAAAATAAATTATTATGTACATATATGCATGGACACAGATTTGGGTACGGACACACATATACCCAATTTCTCCTTTTATATTTCTGAAACAGCCCCAGTGTGTTCCACTAGTTTCTGTAACCTAGTCAAAGATATAAGAGCTATCAGTAACACTGTGAGAAAAGCAGGAGTTTTCTGGAGTGAAGTTCCCTCTGTCATTATGAATGCTTCTCTGGCTACTGACTTCCACTGATAAAGAACAGGACTTAGAAATTCTTTTAAGTTCGCTTTTCTCTAGCCAGATAGTCATGCAGATGAATCTTCCCTCTGTAATGCCACCAGTTAGGACATACATAGTGAGCAGCAGTAAGGAGAGGGTGAGAATTGAACCATAGTGATGATTTAAAAAATTCTCAACCCAATCTTTCTGGAGAAACGGTCAGATAAATTAGAGGAGTATGTTCTTTTTAGCAGCAAAAGCTTTAAAATTTATAGAACTGGCTAGGAGAGAATCCAGACCCATAGGTTGTTTTCCCCTAGCTGATGTGAAGAGCTGGTAGTGTGTGACCATCAGCAAACATTGCTCCAAAGACATTTGGAAACTGATTTGGTTTGTCCTTTTTCCTAGTGAAGGTTTAAGAGCACCCCATGGTTCTCTGTAGTGTTTTCCCTTAAGTTTTGGAATTTATACGGAGACTTGCGAATGGAAGCCAACTTCAAAGGCGGGGAAGTAGCTTTTGGTTTCAAAAATATTTAGTATGTGTAGGCATTTCTTTTAATCCTCCTGGCTATCCCTTTGTCTGAATATGTCTGGCCGCTCATTTGGTTGGTTGGCTTCTTAGGGGGAATTTAAAGCTCTGATGAGCTATGTCTGACCTCTCTGTCCTCCTTTCTCTTATTGCATAGAAATGGCAATAAAATGAGCAGGATATGGCTGTGTGCCATACCCATTTTCAGAATAGTTCTCTTTGTACTTTATAAATCTGTTAGATTTTTTTCTCTTTTGTCTACGAGGTACTTGTGGTAAAAGTTCAGACTTGCAGAGATGAAAATTTTTTCCTCCTTCAGAATGTGAAATTGTAAACCAAAATTCTTTGAAATTAATTTCTACTGAATGGAAAGACCTGTTAAAAAATAATTATAAGGAAGATAATGGCAACGGAGCTGACATAAGAGTATCTCTGTGAAAGTAATTCTTATTCATGGAACAGCATCAAACCATGTCTTTATGAAACACCATAGTTGTGTTGCATGAAACTGTAATAAGGGAAACGATCCTGATCAGTGATCCTACAATAACATTTGGGAGAATGAAAAATATCAGATAAAATATTCGTAATTCAGCTAAAATATCTGCTTAGGAGCCTTCTGGTAAATTGCTCAGATGGCAAGCAGTCTAATTTGCTGATGCTGATAAGTACCACTAGGTTGATGCAGAATAGTTAGTACCTGTTTCAGAGCAGCTACTAGCCTCAAATGCTCCATCAGTGGTGGGAGGAGGTGGAGTTGAGAAAGTTGCCCCTCTAAAGAGGAAGTGGAAAATGAAGGTCAACACATAGCTTGTCAAAGGTTCCTGAGGCTGACACCATGAAAGTGGGGTTGATAAAACTAAGGGATGCAGAGAAATATTCAATCAAATTTCCAGCAATTTATTTACAACGTTTTGTTTCTGTTCTTTATTGCTGAACGGAAAATGATATCTTTTTTTTTTTTTTTTTCCTTCCTCGTCACCCTTTTTCTAGCAGGAAGTGTTGGCTTCAGTTCATGAAAAACACAGTTCTTCAACCAAACGCAGGCATCTTTGTGGGAAAAAAAAAAACCTAAACAAAATGTCAATTGGATTCAAAACCAACTTCCTAAAAAATGGCAATTTGGATAAAAAATGTGGGTAGTCTTATTTTCATTGAAAGACTAAAGTTCTTAAATTGAGCTAAAGCCTGGTGTCTCTGGACAAAGAACTCTGAATTGGATGGAAATTTTGGCTAAATAAAGGCAGTGACTTTTGGGCTGTGTAAGGCTCTTTGTTCCGACTGCTTTTCACTGTGTAGCTCTAGCGTTATCTGTCACCTGCTGAGATCTTTCAGTTGAAGAATTCTTTTTTTCCACTGCACTTATTTAAACAAAACTATCTTGTCTAATATTGTTGTAGCTAGTTTCTAATTTGTAGTTTGGTATGGGGTTTCCAGAGCTCGTCCTTGCTGCCAGGATTCACTGCTTCCCACTCCTGGTAAGGCGGAACTCTCTCTCCTTTCTCCCCATTCAGAAAGACACCAGTACAAACCAGCTCCTTTCTGGTGGGACCTTCAATGCCACAAGTTCTTTGGAGGACCACAACAGTGCAGATTCTCCCTGGAGTCTGTCTCAAAAGGTCAGGAGTCTAGAAATGATGTCACAGTGTTACCATAATGTCAGTTGGCCTCTTCTATGTATCCTTTTTATCATAGCTTCCAGCGTTACCTTCAGTTAAGTACATCTGTGGGATAGCATTGAGTTCAGACAAACATTTCTTATTTCATATGATGCTTCCTTTCATTGTAATAAGAAAATCTATATTTTTACCTTTGAGATTATGTAGCATACATCCACTGGAGGAGAGTATCACTAATTTTTTTTGGGTACACTGCCAATGCAATTACTATATCACTTGACAGCTGTTCCCTTGGATTTTTAACATCCAAAACACATCCGAGGGCATTGGGGGAATTTGGTGATATTTGGAATTTGCTCTGTTGCTAAGAAGTGGGAGGAGAAAGTGTATTCCTGCAATCCCAGACAGGACATACAAAAGAGCCAGCCATCTGATAAAGAAGGGATTTGGGAAATATACCAGATTTAAGAATAAAAACAACAACCAGTGAGAAACTGGGGATAGTAACAATGATCTCTCCTTTCAGCAAAGGAGAGAAAACATAAATGAAGATCTTGATGCCTTATAGTGAAATAATATGCTTTAATGACTCTGTATTAAAAGTGCAAGAAAGCATCCTCCTCACTGCAGGCTGAGGTGCTATGCCAGAGCTTCAGGTAGGAGCAGCTTGGAGACCTCACATTCACCAGTTTTCCTATTCAAAATGCACAAGAGGATCTTTCTTCTAAGGGCTGTAGCATCTTCTGTATTAACTGGTGAAATAGTAAACCAGAAAATTAGCATTAATGATATAATTTCATTTAGTACACAACTGAATTGTTAAGAGTTCACTGTTTCCTTGGAGACAGCACTGCTGTTATCTGACAGGGAAGGAAAAGGGTTGTGTACAGTCTGAGTGAAAAGCACAGTTGAGTTCAGCACCTTTCAGGCAGCTCAAATAGTCCTCTAGGAAGAGGGCAGTGTTTTTTTGTCCTTCCTACATCAGAAGTTTGTCAATATTTTCTTTTCTATTTGTGTTTGACTAAAAGCTGTAGTCAGAAAGATAGGTTTTATGGTAGTGTCACAGTAGAAGAGATGGTTTTCGGTACTGAAACAAGATGTCTTATTATTTGGAGTAGTTTCAGATGGGTACTTAGGGCAGAGTTTATCTCGATGCAGAGAATCTTTATTTAAAACCACAGTGAACATACATAGACTGGGTGGGGTCCTGCTGTCCTTCCTGGGAGATGTTCAGCATCTGCAGTGATGAACACTTCTGTGGTGGAAGTTGTGGTTATTCTCTGCGGTGCTGTATGAAGGATTAATCTTGTAAATTTCTGATTTTGCCTTTTTATACATTCTGTTGAGTATTTCTGCAGAAAGCAGTGCTGGACAGCTAACTATTCAAGGACTAGACAGAACTAATTCATGTGGGCTTTCTAACAAGCTTGCACAGAATTTGGCAATAGTTTCCCATCATTACCTAGAATTAATGTAATTTGTTCCTCATTCCTCTTGCCAAGGAATGAGCCTGCGTCCTGATCACCTCTTCTGATTGCCAGTTGCTTATTTGATTTCCCCTCATTTCCTGATAGAAAAATGAAACTGCTAAGACACATCTCCTTCCTACTTGGCTGATTTAATAACACTACTTCTCCTCTCAAATCTTTGCCCTAGCTTCACGTTTTGCTCCCCAGTACATCTGCAAAGTTTTCCCATGTCTCGTCTTGTGGCTATTTTTGTTCTCATTCCTATAGAGGTTTTTATTTTCCCTTTTCTCCCCCTTCCTCCCAGCAGCATCCATTGCTCCCTCAATTGCTGGTGCAGCCTCCAAAAAACTAGGTAAGAACGCTTTCCTTCTGGATGAACACAGATCCTTTGTCTTCAGAGCACAAGCTTTTTTTTTTTGTAATATTATTAACAATAGGGATTGTTCAGGTCTTTATCATTGCACGTTACAATTACTGTGCTTTCAGTCTGTGCAATCTGCAGGATATGGAAGGGATTCTTTGGCACGTTCATTAGAGATTAGTATTGTATAGTACTTTGAAAGCTGAAAATGTTATAAGATAGAAGCAATCTTATTAATTATTAATCCATATCCTTATTAGTTATTAATCCATACTGTGCTCTACAAAATGGAGTCTGTGTGTTCATTGTGATAATCCCTGCTCTTCTTTTTTCAAAATATTTGCTGCGGGTGCGAGCTGCCCCTAGCTTGTCTTCCTTGCACCTATCAGTGCTTTTTAAAAAGCTTTTCTTCCTCCTCTGATTAAAACTACATGGAAGAATAAAAAGGAGATCCCTCTTAACACGCAATTCAGCCCTCAGGTTTTAGAGACCTTACCCACCTGTGGTCATAAGTAAACCGTGTTTGGGGACTTTGATCTAATTTGGTTTGAACTAAACTCTGATTATTGCTGGTCTAGGATTTGCATTTCATTAAAACCTGTTTGGTTTTCAGCAGCATGTGGGGCTTGATCTCACTTGAGTAGTTTTTTTCCTGTGCTCAGGTAGTATTTCATCTGTGCTTTTTACATCTGTGTATGTTCTCTGTGAAAGATCAGCTTAAAGGTCCAGAAGGAAATTAGAGCCATGGAGAACATCAGAATCTTTATTCTCTTAATGTCTGAAGCAGAGTTAATGCATGTTTCATGAGAATCTTTATTCTCTTACTGGCTGAAGCAGAGTTAATGCAGGTTTCCCCATCCTTTTTCAAATTTAAAAAAAAGGGTGAAAAAAGCTGCACGTTTCTAAAGCAGTGAGTTACTGCCGGGGCTTAACACAGGGAGGGCTGAAAAGCTCTCAGAGGAAATTGTGTGCTTGGGATTGCCCAGGCTGTCAGACCTTTTTGTTCAGGACTCTGTTCAGAACACTGTGTTTTAGGCTCCAGTTTTTGCCCGGGTGAAGCTCTTTCTGATGATTTCCTGCATCCTGGAGCTCCGGTCCTGAGGGCAGAACCCCAGTGCTTCTAAGAGCAGTGCTTAACCCCTGTGTGAAGACATCAGAGCTCTGGTTTTATGGGTGCTCTGCTACAGAAACATTCAGGATGATGTGAAAGGTCATTTTAAAGAAATACCAAAACCCTGTTTGTTACTGCTCTTGATGACATCATCAGATGGTCATAACAGCTTTACTGCCGTCTTAGCTGGATTTAGTTAAAATTGCTTTTGAAACATTTGGCTTGGGGGGCAGCAGTGGGGCTGTCATCAGCAATTCTGCCTCTTCCAGCCTGAATAACAGATTTCATAGTGTAGCTTGCTTGTGTACTTCCGTACTTGAATTCTGAGTCTGTTAAAGCAGGGTGAAGGGTGAGTTTTGATGAAGTCAGAGGAGTTGTATCCTTGTTTTCTTTTGACATGCACATTCAGCACTGAAATAGGTGAGTGCTCAGGAACACATTGGCATTCTCACTCTTAGTGGCTCTGGTCATTGCCAGCTTACTGACCTTGGATGTTTTTGTAGGATCTGCTAAGAATTCCAGTACTGGGAAAGGGGGGCACAAAATGAATCATCTGGATACTAAGGCATCTACATAGAGCTTATCAACATGAATTAAGAGGAAGGTTTAATTCAGAGGCAGCTATGCTCCTGAGGAGCTTCTTAAGGTTGTTTGGTTTTTTTTCTGAGCTAAGTGCCTGTCTGGGGATAACAGGAGGAAAGGAGCTGAACATAAGAGAAGAGTGAGCCAAGACTGAGTCCCCAGAGAAGATGCTATTTAAGAGGTCTAAAATGACATTTTCAACTTTTTGTTTTGTTTTGTTTTTTTTTTTGACTACATGACTAGAACAGATTTTCAAGATATGAGGCAAAACTTGAAAGATTACTTCAGTTTTGTTGGCTTTTAAAAATTATATCTAGGTCATTTAGACTGTGGAAGTGCCTTTAAAACAGTGTTGACTCTGTTCTCTGGTCATGTGGTGGGAGAACCAAGGTACCTCCCTCCTAGACTGGCTGAGGTCCTGCAGTGCATACACATTGCATAGGTGCCTGCTGCCAGTGGTCTGAAATGCAGAATTTCTGAGTATCCTCCTCATGAACATGAAATTTTTTTGCATATCAATGCCTTTCTGACCTGATTTTCTTAGAACTTTTAATCACTGGCACAGAAAAAGACACAGAATCATGAAAACAACATAGTGGTGTGGGTTTAAGGGGAGGATGAGGGCTTCAGAGGAAATTAATTTTTTATTTTTAGAAATACATGATGACAAAATCAAATTATCAAACCCCTGCCAATAGAATAAATATTGGGTTGACCTGCAGCATGTTCAGAGATGTGAGTGTAAACACACAAATTCAAAGCTGCCTACTGCATACACACTTTTATTAACTCTAATTATACTCGCAGAGCATGCACTGACATTTTCCTTTGGCTGTCTGGAAAAGCCCAGCCTAAATATAGCTGTTTTGAGAGACCAGGCAACCTCATTCTGTGAATGTTCTGACATGGACTTATCTTCATTAATTTTGTCAGATTCTTGGATTCAAGTGGGAAATATACTTAGTGGACAAATAATTCCACCAAAAACAACCTCTGTACATCTTAATAGCCTTCTTTAAATATATCCTCTTCCTTCTCATTTTCTGTGACTTGATAAGAATTAAATGTCTTGAAGACTTGAGGTGTGTTAAATGGAGTCCCAGCTAAAGACCTGGGGTTCCTGTTGCTGACCCTTGTAATGAAGTTATCTCTCAAGTCACACACTCAGAATTATTGCTGCTTAAAATAAGCATTTGAATTTGACTTCAGGAAGCTGGAAACTAATTCAATGAGAAAACTCAATGTTCGTTATTTGTGTTTCCTTTTTCTTTCACTGAATGTGTTTGACGGACTTTCAGAGTGTCCTGTTTTTGAGAAGAGGTCTCTGAAATGATGTCTGAAAGTTGTGTTCTGAGGTTACCAACAATATAAAGCATTGAAAGATGGATAAAAAGCTGGACGTTTTTAAATTTCTAACTAAAGGCATAAAAAAAGCACTACTGCTGTGAAAAATACAAAACAACCACTCTTACAAAGGCTGCTGTGAATGTGAAGCTGCAGACATAGACATTTTGAAAACCAATCTTGTTAAAAACGCTTACTCAATGTTTAGTAAAACTTTTTATTGAGAACGTTAGAGCTATATAAGTAAAGCAGCGCGCTGGGCGGCCGGGGAGACACAGTTCCAGCAACGGTCTCACCCCTTCAATAATGTCAAACCAGCCCTTTTATACTTTTCATACACCCCTTCCCCTGTCTCACCTCAGTTTATCATTGGTTCCCGTTTCACGGGCTTCGCTCTGTTGCCAAGGGGAACGGTTTCACCTTTCGCGGGCTTCTTTCTGTTACTGAGGGGAATGGTCACGTGACGTCCTTGTTTTGCGGGCCCCCGCGGTTGGCTTCTCCTCCTTTTTTTCTGACCCCTCTTCCCCACAGGCATGCTCAAACATACACCCCAAACAGGCCAAGCAAACATTATTAAACTGAAAGATATGCTCAACAAAACAATAAACTATAATTTTAAATCCCTATTTTTCACAAAGTTAATGACATTATTTCAGAAGTGGAAACAACACATCCAAAATATTTATTTTTCTGCTTCCTGATGTTAGAAAACATAGCAGATAGGAAAAATATTTTAGAGAAAGAAAGAAATTTTGGCAAATGTTTTGCTGCAAAGGATCAAAAGGAATACTCGTGTTACTTGTTTATAAATCCCAGATTTCAAATACTACTCAGAAAGGATGAAAGTGAAATGAAGGCCATCTTCAAAGAACGTGTCACAGGTTCTGTATTTGGCAGAAACTTCCTTAACCTGAAGAGCCCATGAGGTGTTTTAATAAATCTTTCTGTATCTCCACTGTGTCCTGGTCTTAGGTGGAATAAGCTTGTTGCAGGCTGAGAAGAGGATTGCTTAATTCACACCTGCTTATTAGTTTATCCTTTTCCTTCAGTCTTAGGCCTCCTGCAGAGGTGACTTCTCATTCAGCTGGCAGTATCCACCAATTGATACCCTTTTGAGACTTCCTGATGGGTAACTACTGGTAATCTGGATTGTGAGATGAGGGAAAACCAATTGAGAAAACTCTGAATCAATATCTATGCTACCATAGTGATAGTAATTTCTGTCATTTTGAGTTCAAAAAGGGGATAAAAACCCATTGGTACAGATTGCAAATGTCGTGTGCCTCTATAAATACATTTCTCAGTGTTTATTTCATGCTGAGGCTCCCTTGAGGTTTCAAGGTGACAGAAGGTTAGTGAGTCGTGCATTAAATCCAATCGGGCATAAATTGTACAGTAAAAGGAATGGAAATTTTTCAGAAAGCATTATACCATCACATGATAGATGCTTTCTGAGCACATACAAGTGCTTGTGTGCATTGCCTGAGAGGGGAAAACCCATCAATTAAAGCTGTGATTATCCTTACTCAATTATGAATTCTCCAACAGTGCTTGATTTCCTAGGATTTTGCGGAACTGCTCTTGACACCATGACACAGGACTTTATCTAGTGACAAAAAAAAAAAAGTGTCAGACCTGAAAGATAAAACTATCTTTTAAGTTCTGCCATGGATGCTGACAGAGAACAGTGCACTTTAAAGTAACATAGCAAATTGAGCATTTCCCAAGGTTATGTGGGAACTCTGCAATTATTATCAACTATTGTATGGTACTCAGAAGTGCAGACTTGAAAATGGCTGTACTATGGATAGTTTTTCTCTCTCCAGGTCTATCAGGAAAGTCCATTAAAGCTTCAGCGCTCTGGAAAACCACCGCTCTGGTTTCAAAAGTTGTATTTCACTCTCCTTGTTTCCTTTTCTGTTTATTCATTTGGAAGATTTTATCTTTTGCACCAAGGTGTAGTACTCCAAGGAGTAGTGCAGACTCTTGTAAAAGTTTGAAGCTTGTAGATACCCAAACAGTGGTTTCTCAGGAAAAAAAATCTGTTCTTTTGCCCCACTTTTAAGGTATTTGCACTCCAGTACTTCTTGTACTGTGAAATTACTGGGTAAAGCCTGTGTGCATCAGTGGAGCCATTACTGTAACCGGTTTTGTCATGCTGAGCCAGGGAAATGCTGCTGGATGTTGGAGAGGTGCTTTGGATCATGTTGCAATAGGAAGGATATGACGTTTGGGGGCTTGCATATAGAAAGAGCAACTAGATATCTGTGTTGTACCTGGTTTGCAGGCTCAGGGTGCTGGTCTTGACAAAGAATTTGTCAAAGTTATGAAGTTAAGCAGAGAATAACAAAAAAAACCCAAAAAAACCCCAAAAAACCCCACAAAAAATAAAAAAATAACCCAAACAAAACAAAACTGTTACTTCTAACTTTCAAGCAGCTGAATCCATTGCACCTTTCTGAGTGACAATGTCAGTATCTGCATTTATCAGAATGGCATTTTGAAATGTAAAAGGGACAAAGAATGCA